>NC_057864.1:45997359-46297359 GCF_019393635.1 Dromiciops gliroides | reverse complement strand
CTTTAAGGCCTGGTTATGTGGATGATATCATCTGCCTCTGCCCCTAAATACCCTCTTCCCCATGTTGTTGTTCTTACTTCACTATCCCATCCTTTGTCCCCATGTCAATTGCTCCTCCAACCCAACCCACTTTATGCCGCTTGTCTCTCTGTTTTTTATGTTGTTTACCTTCACTCCCTTTGTGGTTATTAAAGTATGACCGTCATCCTGTTTCCTGCCATCAATTCTGGTCTTTCCCAAAGAGTACCCAAAGAACTGGGCATGCCTGCCCCCATTTCATAATTTCAAAAATTAATGATCAATTTAAGGAAAGAGCTTAGGAGAACACCTATAGTCAGTGGACATGACATGGATGATAAATGCTCAAAAGAGACTGAGGAAAGATCAGAGAGGTAGGAAGAATACTGAGAGAGCAGTGGCAGAAAAACTCAGAGGAGAAAGAGGATCCAGGAGGAGAG
Source organism: Dromiciops gliroides (assembly GCF_019393635.1). NCBI lineage: Eukaryota > Metazoa > Chordata > Mammalia > Microbiotheria > Microbiotheriidae > Dromiciops > Dromiciops gliroides. Next base: position 46,296,901 of record NC_057864.1, on the reverse strand, counting down.
AGTGTTCAACAAGGTATAGTGGAGAGAGTTCTGGATTAAGAGCTGGAAGATTTGAGTATTAATTCCATATCTGTTTTTTTTTTGTTTGTTTTTTGTTTTTTTGTTTTTTTGCAGGGCAATTGGGGTTAAGTGACTTGCCCAGGGTCACACAGCCTAAGGCTGGATTTGAACTCAGGTCCTCCTGAATCCAAGGCCAGTACTCTATCCACTGCACCACCTAGCTGCCCCCCTTAATTCCTTATCTGTGTTTTGGGGTGGGTGATGGGGCTGATGAGACGTATTCTTCCTCTGGCCCTCAATTTCTTTATCTGAAAAATGAGTATGTGACCTTGAGGTCTCTTTTACCTGTGAACCTTGCACCATAGTTGTAATACAGACCTACAAAATCACTTATGTTGTTGCATTGATATTTTATAGTAAGGTTAATAATTAATCACTTAAAATAACTGTATGAAAAAACTAATGGATAAACTTTTTAAAAAATTCTTATTTCTGCCTCCTTGAACATTTTCCAAGCATTCACAATACTTACAGGACTCTTTACCAGGCAAATATGCTATTTAAATAAAAATAACACTAAACCATCCTTCTCCTCACCCCTCTGCCCCATAACCTTGCTGTCCTTGCTCCTTTCAAAATCATCTTAATTGGAACATAATTAATGGCTCCTTTCACTTGGAAATATTTGTATTATACAAAAGAAGGAAAAAGAAAAGAAAATTTCCCTGGGTGCAAGCATTTTGTTAATAAAAGCTTTTGAAATGCTGAAGGTCCCATGCATGCCACTAACTGAAACCAGGCTGCAGCCAAGGTTTTAGAGGAACCAAAGCTCTTTGAATTGTGTAGGCTTGACAAGTCATTGCTGAGCCACATCACATTTTATTGGGTTGTCACTTTGCATCCTTTGGCCTTTCCCTAACACACTACAGCCTCTTTCACCACTTTCTGGGCCTCATTACAAGATCACCTTAAATTCTGAGCCCCAATAATCATTGACAGAAAATGGTTGTATTTATTTTTGTTTGGCTTGGTCTGGGTTTGGTGTATTTTTCCTGAGATTCAAGTACACTATGATTTGGTAAATCTCAAAATTGGCTTTTGGTTCTAGGTTCCTAGAAATAGGTTGAATCAGAAATGTTTTAGACTTCCCAAGTTACTGTACTGCTCAGGTCAGCCAATAGTTTCCAAATGGAGGTTATACATTCCAGACATTGTAAAGGAAGTTCAGTTTCACATGTGAAAATGAAAAAAAAAAGAAAAAAAGGGGAGTAAATATGAGGACAAGGTTAAAAAGCTATGAGGAGAGTCTCTGATTAGTTTCTTTTCCATCTTGTGACATTTGAATTAAATGGAAATATCTGGGTGAGGTACCTAGTATAACCACTGGGAAAACCCAGAGGTCAGTGAGAAGGATTCTGAATGTGCTACGATAATCCGACCATAGTTGTAATAAAGCTAGACCTGAAAGAACCCTTAAACAAAACAGAGTCTAAGCCCTTTGTGATACAGATGAGAAAACTGAGACAATGGAGGTTAAATAACTTGCCTGAGGACACATGGATTATATGTGACTGTTATTTCCTTTACAAACATTGACCTCTGCAAATATTCCCACTGCCACCATCCTAGACCAGGAACTCCTTACCGTATGTCTGCACTATTTCAATAGCCTCTTAATAAATCAATTCATTGAAAGTCAATTCAACAAGCATTTGTTACGGAAACTTCTAATATGTACCTAGCTTTCTGCTAGGTCTTCTTGCCTTCACATCCCTCCCCTTCCGAGCCATATTTTACAAATTCATCTTCCTTGTGTGTGGCTCTGATCATTCTATTTCTCTTTTCAAAAATCCTTCCTGGCTTCCAGGGACCACCAACTAATGTTCATAGTTGTGTTTTTGGCATTCAAAGCCCACCACAATCAGTTGCTGCCTGTCTGACTTTTTTTGGTTTTATCGCATACTGCTCCTGCACAGTATTCTTTATCTTTGTCATGGTGAAATACTCTCTGAATTATGGGCCATGAATTACCTCTTTCCTGTTTTTTTCTCATGGTATTTCCTATGCCAAGAATGACCTTCCACTCGACTCCTCCTGTCAAATCCCTACCTTCATCTGCATTATCATCAATATCACCACCACCACCATAATTTTAATATCTGGCATTTATATAGCTCCTAGAAGTTTTTTTGTTTTCATTTTGTTGTTGTTGTTGTTGTTGTTTTTTAGTGAGGCAATGGGGTTAAGTGACTTGCCTAGGGTCACACAGCTAGTAAGTGTTAAGTGTCTGAGGCCAGACTGGAACTCAGGTACTCCTGACTCCAGGGCCAGGGCTCTATCCACTGCGTCACCTAGCTGCCCCCTAGAAGTTTACAAAGCACTTTAGAAAGATCTTATTTTTATCCTCACAACAACCTTGGGATGGAAGAGGTAGGGAACAAGCATTTATTAACCACCTACTATGTTCCAGGCACTATGCTTAGCACTCTATTTTCTATTTCATTTGATCCTCACAACTATCCTTCAATTAGATGTTAATTAATAGGAACAAGAACAATAACAACTAGTATTTCTGTAGCACACTGAGGTATACAATTTGCTTTACAAATAGGATTTCATTTTATCTTCACACAACAAACCTTTATGGTAGGTATTATTATTATCAGCATCCCCTTTTTGCAGTTGAAGAAACCTAGGCAGGTTAAGTGATTTACCCAGGATCACAAAACTAATAAGTGTCTGAGATCATATTTAAGCTCAGGTCTTCTTGATTCCAGATTCCAGGTCCTCAGAGACCTCGCTGCCTATAAAGCCTGACTCATGCCATGTCCTACATGAAATTCCTTCACTTTCTCCTTGAGTCAATAATGATATTCCCCCTCAATCCTCATACAATAGTTTTGTTAACATATATTTAATGCACTTATTTTGCATTATATTTATCTGTTCTATCAAATTTAATAATTAAGCTATAGGTTCCATGAGCCTAGGACTTCTGTATCCAAATTCTGGAAGTACACATTTAATACAAAGTGAATAGAATTGAATTGAATCATATGCCTTATCTTCCAGACAAATTAAACCATCAACTAATTGACACACTTATCTCATGATTAAATTTTTGGGAGTTATTATCCCTTGTGGGGGCCCTAGGTAAGTCTTTGATTGGGGTAAAAAGGGAATAACTGAAGCCTCACCTGAAATAGCCTTCTCAGGGTCCAGGTTCTATTTGTTTACCTAGAGCCACAACTAGAATTTGTGATGCCCTGGGAAAGTTTCTCAAACCACGTCCTGGACAAACAGCATGAAAAGCCTCATCAGATGGAGGTACCAAGATGCAGGGAGGTCACTTATCCACAAGGAAACAGAGTATAGCTGTCATTACTAGTTATCTGTCCCCTTTTCTCACCCTGCATGGAACATAAGCCCTTGGAGGATGGGGTTATTCCCTTAATACATTTGTATCCCTAGTTTCTAAGAGTTCTTGGTACATTAATATTTCTTGATTGATAAGAAAGAAGTGTATTCTTTAGTATCTTTGTATCTTTTTTTTTAAGTGAGGCAATTGGGGTTAAGTGACTTGCCCAGGGTCACACAGCTAGTAAGTGTTAAGTGTCTGAGGCCGGATTTGAACTCAGGTATTCCTGACTCCAGGGCCGGTGCTTTATCCACTGCGCCACCTAGCTGCCCCAGTATCTTTGTATCTTAACTGATTATTCTTGCTAAGTTGAGCTGTTCCTATGTTCCTGGAATGAAAATGTTGTTAGCATCCTCTAAATTTCAACTTATTGGGTAGCCCCAGACATCCTGCCTTGATAATGAATCCATGTGCCTTTATCTTCTTTATTCCTTGTCCTTTACTTTCAGGAAATATTTCAAATAGTGATTGATTTCTTTAACATACTCAAATTCATTTGTGTGTACCTAGGACCTAGCGACAGTCAATAGAAGGCTGGGCCTGGAGTCAGGAAGACCTGAGTTCAAATCTGACCTTAGACACTTAGTAGTTGTGTGACCCTGGCAAGTAACTTCACCATCTTTGCCTCAGTTTTCTTATCTGCAAAATGAGATGAAAAAGGAAATAACAAACCACTTCAGTATCTTTGCCAAGAAAGCACCAAATGAGGTCACAAAGAGTAGGACAAGACTGAAAATGACTAAACCACCACAAGGACTTTAACTCTCAATTATTAAGCCCCTACTAAGTGCCAGGAACTGTGCTAAGTGCTTTACAACTCTCATCATATTTAATCTTCACAATAACCCTGCTAGGAATTATGCTCAATGCTAATAAAATAAAAATAAGATCTTTGTCCAGAATGCTCTAGCATTCTAAGGAGGAACACAACATACAAACAAATGTGGACAAAAGGGCATACAGGTTATAAGAATCACAGGCAGGATAGTGGGTAGAGAGCTAGTCCCAGAGTCAGGAAAACCTTCCTCCCTTGGACACATATTGACTGTGGAAGTACAAGGAGGAGCACCTAGGTGGCATAGTGGATAGAGTATCCCACCTGAAGTCTGGAAGACCTGAGTTCAAATCTGTCCTTAGATACTTATTAGTTGAGAGACCAGGGTGATTCACTTAACCCTGTTTGCCTAGTTATAAACTTGTTCAGCTTTGTGCTGGAAAAGGAAACGGCAAACAACTCCACTATCTTTTCCAAGGAAATTCCAAATGGAGTCACAAAGAGTTGGTCATGACTGAAATGACTTAACAATTATAACTATGAGGAAGTCATTTAGCTTCTGTCCAAAGAAACTCTCAGACCCATAAAATCCAAAATAATTATTAATCAGCATAAAAACCACAAGAATCTTCATTACTTACCAGGAATTTCTCATATTGACGAAACCCCAAGGGCAAAACAATAATAGAATACTCTGCCTTGCATTTTATTTTAGGCGGGGGGTGAGGAAAGAAGTGTGAGCATATGATTTCACAGTGTAGAGAAGTAACAAAGAAATCCCCTCTGTCATTGAAAATGACCAATTGTTTTTTGTTTGGTTTGGTTTGGTTTTTGCCAGGCAATGGGGGTTAAGTGACTTTCCCAGAGTCACACAGCTAGTAAGTATCAAGTGTCTGAGGCTGGATTTGAACTCAGGTACTCCTGAATCCAGAGCCAGTGCTTTATCCACTGCGCCACCTAGCTGCCCTATGACCAGTTGTTTTTTCAATTTATGTATTATTCTTCAATAATTAGAGATTTGCTCAGGGTAGTGAGAAGTTAAGCTTCTTGCCCAAGATCATTCAGCTTGTATGGTCACAGGTAGGATTTGGACCCAACCTTTCTGGCTAGGAAACTGGATCTCCATAATGCTTTGCACACAGTAGGTGCTTAACACTGAATTGATTAAAACAATTTCAGTTCCTCTGATAATTACTCATATGACATGGACTGTCATCCCATCAGCATTTTGGTTTCTTTCCTCTTTACCTAACAACTATATCAATTTTTATGTAATACTCACTATGTTTCAGGGACTGTACTGAGAATTTCATAAATATTATCAAATTCGATTCTTAAAACAACTCTGCGAGGTAGGTCCAATTATTATTACCATTTCATTGTTGAAGAAACTAAGGTAAACAAAAGTTTAGTGATTTCCTCAAACTTACACAGCTACTAAGTATCTGAGGCTGGATTTGAACTCAGGTTTTCCTGACTCCAAGCACTCTATCCACTGAGCCACTTAGCTGTTTCTAGAACACCACTGCATTTTCTAAACTGTGATGCTAGTAACAACACAAGTCTATCAATATATTACTGGAAGACATGCTTTACTTAATGCAGCCCAAGGTCCCATAAGATTTACAAGGCTGCCATATTGCACTATTGATTCATGTTGAACTTGCAGTCCATTAAAAATCCTTTTTCTAGGCAAATTGTTGTCCAGTAATGCCCTGCCCCTATCTTGTTTTTAGAAAGATAATTTATTGAACCCAAGTGTAAGACTTTACATTTTTCTCCCTTACATTTCACCTTATTAGATTCATCTCCATTTTCTAGCCTGTCAAGATATTTTTGAAAATCAATTCTTTCATGTATTGAGGTAGTTATCTTTGACAGCTTTGTATCACCGGAATGTTTTATAAGGGTTCCCCTTCATTCAGATCATTGAGAAGTGTCAGCACAGGGTCACCCATAAAGTATCCCATTGTATACTTGCAAAATGGACACAGAACCATTAATGTCTATTCTTTAGTCATACCCAGTCAACAGGAATTAGGGCGGTTCCAAATTCCAACTTATTTTTTCATATTTTCCATGGATGAATAATATCTCACCATCTTTTCCACAAGAATAATGTGTGATAGAAATAACATTGATTCAGTATAATCAACTTCTGATAAAGCCAAGCTGAATTTATGTATGTGTGTGATCGCTGTTTCTTCTTCTAAATGTTTGTTAACCTCTTTAAAAATAGGTTCTAGAATTTAATCAGGAATCAAAGGCAGATTCACTATTCTGTAGTTTGCAAATAATGTTCTACTTCTTTTTTCTAAAAACATGGTGGATTCACCCTTCCTTAATACTTCAGTGGCTTTCCCATTTACCACAATCTTTCTCTTTTATCATGAGAGAGTATCAGCAGTCATGTACCTCAGTTTTCTTGTCATTATTTAAGGATTTTGTTCATCTGAACCAGGAAACACAAATTCCTCAAGGGCACACTACTACTTTATTCCTCATTTTGTTGTTCCTCAATCATTTCAGTCATGTCCAGCTCTTTGTCATCCCACTGAGGTTTCTTGGCAAAGATACTAGACTGGCTTGTGATTTCCTTCTCCAGCTAGTTTTTTCAGATAAGGAAGCTAAAGCCATCAGGATTCAATGACTTGCTCAGGGTCACATAGCTAGTAAGTGTCTGAGGCCAGATTTAAAGACAAGAATATGAGTCTTCTGGTCTCTAGACCGAACACTTTATCCATTGAGCCACCTAGTTGCTCCATTACTTTTTTACCTTAAGTATCAACTCCTCATTAGCCATTACTATTCTCTTCTTCCTGGTCCAAAAGTTATTGGTACAGAAAGAAGTAAGAAAAATTGTAATTAGGTGACTCTGCTTTCTATCATTATTGAAATATCATTGCCCCATCCACCACAAGATGCATTTCTGTTCCTCCCTTAGTCTTCCTCTTTCCCCAAGGAAAGTACAAACATATACACATGCGCACACATGCACATACATACACATGTACATGTGGACATATATGCACTAAACATTTTTGCTATCCTTAGCTTGACTCATCAGCCTCCGCTCTTTCTGAGCTCTTGGACTCCTGAGACTATTCTTAAAAGAATGGCCAGCTCTTTCATGTAACCTTGGTAACCATGCAATTTAAGGAAAAGGAACACAGAAAATTGAAATTAATATGACCTGAACTTATTATTTCCATGTTCAGTGTTTCATGTTTTAGCCATTTCCTGCATAATACATTATCTATTTCTCCCTGAATGAACTTTCTCTTTGCTTCAATATATTAAATTAGGTAATTGTCCTCTGCAATATTTTGTACCTGTTTAATTAGCTGAGCAAACAAGATGGGGCAAGGGGACTATAAAAAATTGGGATTGCAAAGCCTTCAGTTACTAATACTTAATAGGAGTTTTTTTTTCTCTACTCAGATTGCTACATACACTCTGATTCCAGTGCAGGAAATTAATTCAAATCAATTAAAATGGATTTATTCAGTCTCCTAATATGTGCAATGGAAAGAAAGAATTCAAGAAATGGGTATGATACATTCAGAACTGTGTGAAGCTCGGTCAAGAAGATCTGAATTAGATGCTGTCTCAAATACTGGCTAGCTGTATGACCATGGCAAAGCATTTAACCTTTACAGCCTTTAGTTTCTCCACTTTAAAAAGAGAAAGTTGAATAAATGATCATCCTATCTGGTTCCTTCACTTGCTAAAGCTATGATCCTATGAGCCTACCTAACAGTGTGATTCAGTAAAGTCATTTCAACTCCCTACTACTCCAGGGTATAAGTTCCATCTTTTGTCAAATGGGCTTGAGTTCTCTTTCAGTTAGAGATCTATTCTTCTATGATTCTCTAAGTAGCAGAGTGCTCTAAGTAGCATTCAATCCTTTAAGAAATTAGTTTAGCTATGATAGAATGCACAATTCTGAATCAAGCCTTTACCAGAAGCCAAAACCATGGGAGGATGGCACAATGCATGGGCAAAGGCCTAAGCATCATGTTGTATGGGATTACTGGATCAAAATACTGAAATTTTACATTAAAATATTTATCACAAAACAAAAATTGGGGGGGGATTTTTTTCATTTTTCATTTATTAAAGTTTTTTTTAGACTCACAAAAATCTCTGTATTGGGAAGCACCTTAGAGGCCATCTGAGAAGAAACACACCTAAACAATTCTTTCTGAGTCCTTCCTCACAGGTTGTCCTGCAACCTTTACTCTAAGACCTAGTGATCAGGAAGTTGCTGCCTCATTGAAATAGCCCATCCTATTTTTGTATAATTCCCATTATCTTCAATTATTTCATTTCATCAATCCTATATTTTTTCATTGCCAGATTTGCATAGTAGTATAAGTTTATTTCCTCAAACAACATTCTCATTTTGCCTAACTCCTCTGAACATATGGTTTAAAGTTCTAGGTTTGAAGAATCATGAAGTAGATTGATGTAAAAAAAAAAGTGGCTCATCATTATTTCAATTAAAGAATTTCTCCAAGTCTAGGAGAGTACAGTCTTATTTTTATGATTCACTGTTCTGTGCCCTAATACTACATTTTGTAGCAGTAATAAATGATATTTAGCATACCAAGTGATTTATGTGTAAGCAACTGGACCCTTGGGCTAAGATGGCACAGGGAGATTATGCATTAAATCCATTTAGTTTAGACAATGTAACAGATTTTTAACTGAATTCAGTGAGGCCATTCAGGTCTCAGCTCCAAAGAACGAGCTTTAGTAATTAGTTACTTCATTTTAATCCATTAAGACTTTAGCTTAGCTCTGATGGAATACAAAGTTCTGAATCAAGTGTTAACCAGAGGCCAAAGGCATGCAAAGATGATGACCTTAATAGGCAAGGACCTGGGGCTCATGTCACATGAGAGGATTGGTTCAAACTACTGGGGATGTTTATCCTGGAGAAGAGAAGGCATAGGTATCCATGAAAATTATTTTCAAGTGTGATTATGTGGAAGGTGGATTGAATTTTGCTTAGCTCACCTGGACAAAACTGTGATACAGGAGAAAGAATGCTGAATATAGTCAGAAGACCCAGCTTTAAATTCCTCTCCTGCAACTAACTATTTGTATAACCTGGAGCAAGTCACTTAACTAATTTAGGATTGTAGATGTAGACATGGAAGTAATATCAGCATATATCTAATTGCACTCCCTAATTTTACAGTTGAAGAAACTGGGGCTCAGAAAGTTTGATGGACTTGCCCAAGGTTACAAAAAAAAGGCATCAGATGCAGAATTGGAAACCAGGTACTTTCTTAGTTTCTTCTATTTTCATATTACATCACAATTTCATGGCCTTATTTTTTATTATTTACTTATTCATTCATTCATTTATTTGTTCATCTATTTTTGAGGGGCAATGGGGGTTAAGTGACTTGCCCAGGGTCACACAGCTAGTAAGTGTCAAGTTTCTGAGGCCGGATTTGAACTCAGGTCCTCCTGAATCCAGGGCCGGTGCTCTATCCACTGCGCCACCTAGCTGCCCCAGCCTTGCTTTCTTAATCTTTAAATCAACTGCCTGCTTGGGATGTCTTTGGAGGTTCTTTCCAGCTCTAAAGTTCTGATACTATAATCCTAAGATTTAGCTAGGATAATATGACAACCTAGTAAATCCATGCAATCCTTGGCCACACTAAGAGATGTAGGACTTCTAGGAATAAGGAGGTCTTGATCCTCCTGTGATCTGTACTGGCCAGACTATAGCCAGGAATCCTGGTTTTTTTCTGGGAGTCACATTTAATGAAGGGCCTTAATGATCTGGAGATGATCCTATGAAAGGCTGGCCTCTAAAAGTCCTCTCCATTTAGAGAATCATTGATTCTGTTATGTTTTTAATAGACCACCACTCACCCCAGCTCCCCACTTCATCCCCTGTTTCCATCCACTGGATGCATCAGTCAGTGAATTACAATTTATTAAGTGCCTATTAAGGATTCCTTATATGTCCAATGCTGGGCATTATGCTCAGTTGTTGTTGTTTGTTCTTCATTCTCGAAGAGGACCATGGCAATGGGCTGAAGCCATGACTTGTACTGAATTGGATTTAAGTGAGGGAGGGCTGTGCAAGGTCACCAACCTCACTCTTTCCTCCAAAGTCATCTGGGTCCATTCGCAAGGTATACATCAAGATGAGTAGAGATGGTCCTAGATGTTTTTGTTTGTTTTGACAATTGGGGTTAAGTGGCTTGCCCAGGGTCACACAGCTAGAAAGTGTCTGAGGTGAGATTTGAACTCAGGTCCTCCCTACTTCGGGACCAGTGTTCTAACCATTTTGCCACCTACCTGTCCCACTAAGCTAAGTGTTGAGGATACAAAGAAAAGGTGGGAAGTCCCTGTTCTCAAGGAGTTCGCAATATAATGTGAGTGACAAACATAAAAACACCCACATATACATTAGACATGGGAAGGATAAATAGGAGATAATCAACAGAGAATTAAGGAAGATTGGGAATAGTTTCTTTCTTATAGACAGTGGGATATTAAATGGAACTTGAAGGAAGCTAGTGAGGTTAGGAGGCTTAGATGGAAATAATTCCAGACATGGGGGACAATTGGCAAAAATGCTCAGAGTCAAGAGGTTTTATCTTGTTTTCGGGAAATCAGAGAGATGAGTGTCACTGTATCATATACTGCATGGAAGGGAGTAAGGTATAAGAAGACTTGCAAGGTAAGAGGGAGTCAGGTTGTAAAGAGCTTTGAATGGCAAACAGAGAATTTTATATTTGATCCTAGAGGTAAAAAAAGGAGCCACTAGAGTTTAGTGAATGGAATGCAAAGGGGTGGTGATGGAGTCAGAACTGTTTTAGAAATTTCAGTTGGACAGCTGAGTAGAGGATAGATCAGACTGAATAGAGACTTGAGGCAAAAAGACCAAATAGAAGGCTAGTACAATACTCCAGACATGAGGTGATGAGGGCAATGAGTGAGGAAGCATGCTATCTTATACCACTTTTGTTGTTTATGTCCAATCCCATATATCATTTATTTCAGATGACAATGTCATGAGACCATACTACAAGGTTCCAAAGAAAAGCCCACCAGAAAAAGGGAAATTAACCCCCTCTATAGAGTCCTGGCAGTAATGACTCAGATGGAGCCAAAGCCTTGGGCGCCCCTTATATCGTAACACCACATTAGCTTCCTTTTTTAAAGAATCTTGACAAATAAGAAAGTGTGTTTTGTTCTTGCTTCATTAGAGGCAGCAGTAGTTAATGTTTATAGAATATCAATAATGCAGTTTGTAGTTCTGCATAATTAAAGGCACCCCATGTTAATAAAATAACTTAAAAAGAGACTGCATGGTACAAAGCATAAATATGGTGATGCATTTGCCCTTACTTCAGACAAGTTTAATTACCAAGATATGGCTGTATGGGGTACCTATAAAAATATTTTTCTGTCACTTAGAGCTATCAAGCCTCACGCCTATTTATGATATTAACAAGAAAGAGCCAAGCCATCTTAATCTCTCACTACCAAATAGCTATAGTTGTAATTGTTTAGACTATATCTGCAAATAGATAATCAAAGACTCTGATCTATAGACCAAAGTCTTCCCCTAAATTATCTGTTTCCACAAAAGGATGCAAGTTGATATTGGAATTTAGCATTACATCACAGAGACCAGAAAATCCAGAAAAAAATTCTTCCCCTGGTGTACATCACTATAACTAGGTGACATATATGGTGGGCAGACCACTAGACCTGTAAGCAGGAAGAAATAAATTAGAATACCAGTTCAGATGCTTATTAGCTATGTGTCCCTGAGCAAGTCACCTATGTTATCTCAGACCCCTGTTTCCTTACCTGCCTCACAGAGTTGTTGTGAGGATCAAATGAGACAATACATGGAAAGCTATTTGCAAAATATAAAATGCTACGTAAACAGGATAGATTATTTTTATTATGGGTATTGTGTCCTAATACATATGTGACAATACCAGACCTAGGGTGAGTTTCCATTGGGAAAATCTACATAAAGTGATCTGTAAATTGTAAAGTGTCTTACAAGTAGCAGCTATCATTACTATTGTTATCATCACTGATAGGAGTGGCATTGATAGTAGTGTTATTGATATGCTCAGGCAACTCTTTCAAATGATCGAGCCAGTATGCAAGGGGAGAGAATATCCACTATTGGAGGATCACTATGCTGATTCAATCATGCATCTTGTAAAGGAAAAAAGAAAGCACAGGTAAGTTAGTATTAATATTGCATGGGCTCATTCTCCTTTCTTTTGAAGATGTAGGAAGTTTGGTGTAATGACTTGTATCCTATCTGTGGTGTCAAGAAGACTTAGGTAATCCTGCCTCACACACTTTTCACCTGGGAGATCAGGGCAAGTCACATGACCTCATTCAGCCTCAGGGTCCTCCATTCTAAAATGATGATAATATCCCAGCTCCCTAATAGTGCTGTGAAGACTGAATGAAAGGACACTGATAAGGAGCTTTTCAAACCTGAAAGTATCATAGAAACGCTAGTGATCAACTGTCAAATGGAATAATTGCAGCAGTCCTAGGATCTTATGTTTAGATCTGGAAGTGGCCAGTGGACAATGAATTCAACCCCCAGTTTTTACAGATGAGGAAAACAAGGCATGGCAATTTTAAGTAACTTGTCCAAGGTCACACAACTAGTAAGTTTTCTGAGGCAAGACTTAATCCCAGGTATGCCTGATTTGAGTCTAGCTCCCTATCTTCTTCGCCATACTGTCTCTATAGTCCTATCTCCTAACGTCATTGTGAGACTTAAATGAAATAAACATTAAACGATGGAAAAAATCTTAGCCCTTGTCATATTATTAGTGGCAGAATCATGAGGTGCACAGAATGTTAGATTTCAAATTGGAAATACCAGGGTTCAAATCCTGATCTCCATCAAGTCACAACCTCTCTCAGCCTTGTTTTTCACATCTCTGAAATAGGAATGATGATATCTACTTCCCTCATGGGATTTTTGTGAAAATCAAATAATAAACTATATATAAAGTCCTTTGCAGACTTTAAAGCATTATTTAAATGCAAGTTATTAGCATTATTGTTAATGATGATAAATTATGAAATAATAATTTAAGTTATTAAAATCACTGAGCTCATTAAACATTGAAACATGGTAGCTCTAAGATGGCCATTAGGCAAACTGAATGCAAAAAATTTCGCTGCATGGGGCAGCTAGGTGGCGCAATGGATAAACCACTGGCCCTGGATTCAGGACGACCTGAGTTCAAATCAGTCTGATACACTTGACACTAGCTATGTAACCCTGAGCAAGTCACTCAACCCTCATTGCCCTGCAACAAAAAAAAAAAAAAAAAGAAAAGAAAAGAAAAAGAATTTCACTTCATGGCCCATTGGCTAGGAACTGACCAAAGGTATTCAGAGACACACACACACATATTTCCTTATGTTATATAATATTATATTATGTCATATCAACCTATATTATAATTATATTCTGTTTTGTTATATCACTATTTCATGTCATAGCCTCTTATATCATATCATATCCCATTGTATCACATATTATATCATATATCACATTATTTCATATTGTAGCATGTTATATTCTATTCTCATGTGACATTGTATCACATTATATTATATTGCATTACATTAGATCATGTTCTATTACATTATATTATAATATACCATATCGTATCACATCCTGCATGTATAATTTGTGTTTTCCTATTAGAGTGTGAAGCATTTCTTTTTTACCTTTGTATCCTCAGAGCCCAGCACATTGCCTGGCCCAGAGTAGGCACTTAATGAACAATTGCTGAAATCAATTAGCCTTTGAACTAATGAGGTATATTCAGTGTTTTCCTAATACCAAATAATGTAGCTTTTCCATCTTTCATTCTCCCCAGGCAGGACCTCTTGCCATCTTCTCTGACTCTTCCTGTTCTCCCCACCCAAACCAGCATCTCTGAATCCAACCTGTAGAAACCATTCCCTGCAGTGCTGGAGAAGTCAGTATACTCATCTGAGGATGGAACTGACCTGATTAGTGGGTAACTGTATACTCATCTAGTTCATTATATCTAGCCAAACCCTACCACGATAATGCTTCACATGCAACTAACTCATCCACCTAGATCATCTTACCTCCTGCCCTAGCCTGCATCCCTTCTTCCCACCTTCCCTCCCATTCCCATCCAAACTCAGTACCCATCCAATCTCCAAGAAATTGTCCTGTGGCTCTCCCCTTTACCATCTCAGAGACTCTCCAGAGCAGAACACTCTTCCCTCATCACAACTCTCTGATAAGAGTTCTCTCTCATGATAATTTAAGGTCCACAAGCACAAGGACTGCCGCAGTTTTGTATTTATATCCCTTATACCTGGCACAGGGCTTGAAAGTAAGGAAGTTATTAATTGCTCCTTCTTTCATTGCAGTTCTGATGTTTGTAATAACGCGTATTCTCTTCTTCCCTGTACTCAAACTCTTAGGGACAGATTTAAACAGATTTTCTAATGTCAAAAGACACCTAAGCCAATTTGAAAATGAATTGTTTTTAAAACAGCTTATACTATGGATTTTTATAGTCCCTCATTCAGCTACTTCAATTTGAGGATTATTAGATTTCTTATGTAAAGTTGAAATTTGTTTTTCTGTGTCACTTACCTGGATCACTGAGGTCTGAAACATATGCTGACTTCAATTAAACATTTTTAGGCTACAGAGTGACTAAATTATCCAGATAATTTATGCATGGCTACAGAGCCAGTGATCCCCAGTTACCAGAATTCCCTTTATCTATGACAATGGTATTTTCTTTAAAGTAACATTTTTTTTTAGAAGATATGAAAAGGAATCATACTGGTTAATCTATGTCTGGAGCAACATAATGTCTCATTCAATTGTATGGAGGCATTATTAAGTGTTTTGTTTTTTGTTTTTTTTTAAACAGAATGGTTTGGTTCTGTTGATCCAGTTTAGAAAAGAGACTGCTATCAAATATATTACAATTTGAAAAATCTCTATAATGACTAATTAATTTTTTTTTCAAAATAAGTATTTACATGGTGATTTTCCCTTGAAGCTGTTAGTGCCTACTAATTAGCACCTGTCTAAAGAGTGGATGATAAGAAACTCTGTGCCTGGCACTAAGCATAATAAAAATAAGACATATGTTTTGTGTCCAAGAATTCTTGAATACGCTTTCCTCCTTTTGGAAGTTTTCTGATTTTGCTATTTCTTAAAGTAAAGTGTGGCATTGTTTCTAAGAGAAGACATTCACACATTTAAATAATATGCACACAGAAGGAAAATGCCACCTTATATATATTTATCATTGTACAAAGACCTTCTGCATTAATGGCTCTCTCTCAGACACACACACACACACACACACACACACACACACTCACACACACTCACTCATATACATATATCTAGCCATCTATCCATCCATCATCTATCTATCTATCTTTTTAGATAGATATAGATACATACAATAAATATAGATATGGATATGAATACAGAGACATATCTAGAATGATATATGTAATTATGCATACATTTACACATATACACACATATCTATAAGCATGGTATTGTGAGATATATAGATATATATCTAATACTCTAATCAAAGAGTATACATATTTTCCCAAAAAAAGTTCAATCCAAAAAATAAAATGACAACAGTTCAATCCTCAAGAATGTCTTATCAGGGCAGCTAGGTAGTGCAGGGGATAGAGCACCAGCCCTGGATTCAGGAGGACCTGAGTTGAAATCTAGCCTCAGACCCTTGACACTTACTAGCTGTGTGACCCTGGGCAAGTCACTTAACCCCAACTGCCACTCACACACACACACACTCACACACACACACACACACACACACACACACACTCAAAGAAGGATTTATCAGTTTCAATAAACCCCAAAAGGCAATTACGTTTAACATATTTTTATGACACTATTGTGCTACTTGGAATGTTTGTTTCTTTTGCATGTCTTTATGCACTTTTCCCTTGGTTCTCTGGTTTGGAACAGCCATCACAGAATGCCAGCAGAGGGGACATTTAAACAGATGATAGATAGTGTTTTATCAAATGAGGTTGTCTTCTTTCTCTCTCTCTCTCTTTTGGTAAAATAGAATTTCCATCAGAACAGTTTCATCAAGCCCACTAATTCCCACCCATTTTGTTGGGGTTAGCTCTTGCTTCTCCTTAAGAGTTATTTGATTTTTAGGGACAGATAGGTGGCATAGTGGATAGAGCACCTGCCCTGGATTCAGGAGTACCTGAGTTCAAATCCGGCCTCAGACACTTAACACTTACTAGCTGTGTGACCCTGGGCAAGTCACTTAACCCCAATTGCCTCGCTAAAAAAAAAATCAAAACAAAAAACCAAAAACAAAGAGTTATTTGCTTTTTAGTCACAAGAGTACTGTGTCTGGAAATCTCTCTTTATATTTATCCATTACACAAGCCTTTCCATGCCATAAGCAAGAGTCTGGGACATGATAGAACCACACATTCCAGAATGCTAAGAACCTAGGGCAGCACTGAAACAAGGGTAGTATTTACTTTTCCCCTTTCAACAGAAGAAAGAGTATTTCTTTCTAAAGGAAATATTTAAGAAGAGGTTTGATATATTCAATGCCACACTAATTCCCCATGTATTGTATCTGATTGTCTACCTGAACCCCCATTTCTTCACCAGACACAATTTTCAACTCATTTGCCCATTTACTTTTTAATTTAGTTAATGGAACTCACATTTCCCTATTTAGAGCTGCAGATGGAGTGGACGATGATTTATTTACACTGAGATAATTTTGCATGGCAGTCGACACTGAGGAGGTTCCCTGAAGGCATAACAAGATGGACTCCATTTGCAGACTTTTGTACTTTATTCACTTACATGGAAAAAAAAAAAAAACATTTGACTTCCCTTAAATCGTTTCATCTGGGGTACAGCTTCTTTCTATGCCTTCCTAACTAATATAGCACATGAGCTCAGGAACACTGAGGGTCAAACATTAGCACTTTTTGTGCCTTCAGTGGCCAGTCTGCACACTTATTTTAACCCCAGGAAATAGTCTATATTCCTTATTATTTATTTTAAAAAAACTACAAAAATAAAAATGCTCTGGAAAATCTTTCTATTTCCTAGACTTGGAAAAAAAAAGCAAAGGGAATAGTTATTTTTTCCCAAGTCAGGTTTCCAATGATTCTTTCTACTATCTGAAGTTAAGGAATTTCACATAGTACAGAATCATGGAGTCTTAGAACTGGAAAGGGCTTGAGAGGATATCTAGTCCAATCTGTTCCTAGGATATATGGGATATGATCATTCAGGCTATGCTCTCATATATCCAGAGTGGGTAAACCACTACATCTCAAGGCAGTACATCCTGCTTTCTGATAGGGCTTATTGTTAGAAACTCTTTTCTTGCTTTGAGACTAAAGTTGCATTTTTTTGCAACTTCCAGTCATTGCTCCTATTTCTACCCTGCAGGGCCTAGCAGAACAGGTCTAATCCCCTGTGAGAAAATAATGGGTTTTTGAATGTCCAAAGGCCCCAGATCAAGTGGATCGATTGGATTAAGATTGATTGCATTGACTCTGCTGATTGACTTAACTTGAAGTTGACTTGAATGAAACCACACCCACCTGAGATTCTGGCTCTCAGGGGATGAGTTCTCTGACCTTGTCACATTATGCTCATGGACCACCCTCAAATCTAATGAACCAATGGATCTGGGTGATGCTAGCCAATTAGCTTTAAGCACTGTGTAAGGACTACCTCTCCTCTGGATGCAGAGAGAGCTTCCAATGGCAGTTTGTCTCTCAGACAGGCTTCTAGTAGAGGACTTGGAGGAAGAAGCAGGCCAGGCTGCTGCTCTAGGCTAGATAGGTCTTTTCTTAACTTTCTGACCCAGGTGTTCTCTTTTTACTAATACTTGGTATGCTTTAATAAATGCTTAATGCCCTCAAAACTGGTGCTAAAGCTTCTAATTTATAAGAAACAAATATATTAGAAACCCGAGCTAATTTTCCTAACCTTGGGACACAAACAAGGCGACCTCATCATTAATTTTACACATCACACCCCCTTCCCTATGATAGCCTTGTTAACAGTTATTATTGCCAGTGGTGGAGAGAAGTTGGCAGCCAGGTGATGAAATCAATAGAGTACTGAACTTGGAGTCAAGAAGACCTGAGTTCAAATCCTTCCTGACTATTGGACCCTGAGCAAGTCATATGATTCCTATCAGCATTTGTTCTCTCATTTATAAAATGGGTAAAGTAATAGTTCCTCCTTCATAGGCTAGTTGTAAGGATCAAGTGAGATACTGTGAAAAGTGTTTTGCAAACTTTAAACTGCTATTTAATATTAATTACCATTGTTGTTTTGGGCTATTTTGTTGGGGGCTCTCCAAGTTCCTGGATTCATTTTCTGAAGGCAGATGCTACCTTTGAACACATGTTAGAAAACCTGTCAGTGACAACATGACAGGAAAAATGGACTATTATTGTGGGGACCTTATGCAGCAGACATCCTCATAAAAATTCACGTGTACATCCTTGATACTTCTTCAAGGACAATGCAATGTAGTGAATGGAATGCTGGTATTTAGAGTCAGAGGACTGAGGTTCAAATCTTGGTGATTCTACTTAGAACCAAAGTGACTTAAGTTACTTCAACTCTTTGAAGGGGGCTACCTCTGATGACCATTAATGTCCCTAGAAGTTCTAAATCTGTATCTCTAGGATCGTCATTATGGGTTTTCCTTCCACCAAAATAGAAACCCCAAGTTTTTAAAATGGTAGACAGTTATTAAGAAACATTATGCCATCTCCAAATCCCAATCATTTGGTAATTCATCATCCTCATGACAATACTCTCTGAAGTGAGCTAGACTGGTCTTTGAACAATGCTATTTGGTCCATTGAGGAGAGTAAATGAAGCCTTTCTGCCTCATTAGAACTTTCAGAGCCTGTGTTCCAATGCCATTGCCTTTCAGATTCCAGAGTGACCTTGACATGATGAGGACACTTGGGAGACTCCCCTGGAAGGTGAACAGATTGTCTTTTTATAAATTGAATTCTAATTCAAATACCCTAGGGAAACTCATTATTCAAAAGAACACTGAAGTGAAAAAGTATATAAAGCAAAAAACGTGTCTATAAAATCAATGATAGATTTTTTATTTTTGCAACAGAAAGACCTGTGTTCTAGACTTTATTCTTCCATTTAATAGCTATATGTCTCTGAGCAAGTCACCTTTTTTTTTTTTCAGGGCTTCAAATATCTTACCTATAAAAGGAGGTAGTATGGTATACTGGGAAAGAGCATAAGGTTGCAGATCAACAAAAAGTGCTTAAATCCAAGCTCTGCCTTTTACAAGAGGCACACTCCTGGAAAATTGACTTAACCTCCCTGGGTCTCAGTATCCTCAACTGCACATTTAGAGTGGTTTATTAATGGTCCATCTATATGGCAGATAATGTATCTCTATAGGATCTAAATCTATGACTATATGACAAAGTGATTTGTGAGATGTGGTCACTCAGGATATGTGCCAAGACTTCCACAGAAGGGGAAGTCATTACCTCTCATTCCACTTTCAGATAGGACTTATTGCTTGACTTCCCCCCCCCCCCCTTGCTTAGAGCCTAAAGTTGTCTTTTTTCAACTTTCCCTCATTGCTGCTATTCTACCCTCTGAGGCTCAGATCACCATTTTTTTTTTACCTTGGGTTCTTCTTAATTTAAACTCCAGGGAACATCCTGCCTTCTTCAGGATAAGCTGATCACCTGAAGTCTCATGACTATGCAGATGAATTCAGATGTTGATAAGCAACACCTCTCTATTCCCCACTCTGATGGAAAGACTGAAGCCTAGAACAATCAACTTTTCCCAGTCTTCCTTTATAGAGGGCTTAGAGCTTTTCGTGTAATTCTTCATTTTCCACCAGCAGATCTGCTTGGTTTCAATTCCACAATACATCATGCCCTAATGCCAAATGCCCCCCCACCCAATACTACCCCCTTTTAGCTTCCTTTTTTGTATTGTCTTTCTTCATTAAATTCTAAGTTCCAAGAGGGTAAGAGCTGTTTTTCTTTTTCTTATTTATAGCCTAGAACTTAGTAGGGGTTCTTGGCCCATATTAGGTTCTTAATAAATGCTTATTGAATTAAGTTGAAGATGCAATATATTTTGGAGTAGCATTCTAATTCTGTATTACATTCCAACCATCCAAAATTTAAATATTTAGATGCTGAAACAAAAAGCTCATGTAGCTATCTGGCTACTTGCTTTAGAAAAAAAATAGGTATGATGTTGATAAGCACTATAATCATGGAAATTCACTTAAAAAAGAGAGATTTTTGGAATGTGTTGATCGCTTCTTTCTGTTGGACAACTATCCTAGGAACATGTCAGTTGGGCTTTGTTCTGGGCCACAGACCTGAATGTAACTGTTGCTACAAACAAACTGAATTAATGCATTAGTAACTGTGTAATACCAGTATCAAGACCTCCTGAAGTCGATGATTTTTCAATTGCCATACATAAACTAACTTCCAGAGGAAGGTGGTGAATTCATTCCTTGTAATTCATGATACATGATATGTGAGGAAGGGCTGGATGGACAGAGTCTCAAGTTTTCTTTGAAGTCTATTTTCAAGCAGCTGACTGCATTGGATACTTATAACATAGCTTTAGGGACAAGACATGGAATTGGCCAGTTAGGTGAGCATGCACCTAAGTGCAAAGGCATAGGGCCAACTAAAACCTCAATTAATTCAGAGAGATAAAAAGGAAAAAGCAGGGAAAAGAAAAATTATTTGTCCCACCTCATTGTAAGTTGGGAGCTCTCTAATTTTTTTTCTTGCTTTAATCCCATTGCTGGTTGTAGGTTGGCTACTGAGTCAGGAGTACAGATGCCGCTATGGGAAAGTATTAGGGCTCCCACTGATGCCTGAATTGAGACTTCATGCAGCCCAGGCTCTTTCCTGTGCCTTCAGACCCCCCTATTCCATAAGAGTGACTTTTCTGTGGTGAGTCATGGCTTCTAAGCCTTGAAGACACAAATTGTTGAATTAATATTCTGTCTCCTTTGGACTGATCCTGAGGCCGGAACTTTGCTGAACTTGAAAACTCCCATCTGTTTTTTTTCTCTTCTTGATACCACAATGCTATTTTAAGGAAATTGTTTTCACTCTGAGAAAAGGTCGTGTGATAATTTTAGTTAGTCTAAATGGAGGATTCATTTGGTGAGAGCTCATTCAATGAAGGGGACACAAATGAAAATGAAGCATCAAAGTAATTGTGTTCTATCAGGGGGGACAATGGCATGTAACAACATCTAGAGAGATATGTAAAAACATACATGTATACAAACATATATACATATAGACCCACATATCTACACATATGTATATATGCATACATAAATATACATAAATAAATGCATGTTTAAATATACAAATTGTGTATCTACATGTAATGACAATAATAACAATAATTATTACTGAAACAGAACCTACTACATATCAGGCACAATTTTGAGGACTACAAACATTATCAAATTTGTGCATGTATACATACGTAGAGGTATACATATGTAGTTTGTATGGATTTTATAATTTCTATTGTTTATTTTTAATATATCATTTACATAGTCACATGCATACACATGCACATACAAAAGAAATTTCCACTAGAGTGGTGGGCCAAGGCATTAACAATTGGAGGATCAGAAAGAGTCTTGTGGAAGAGATGGCACTTGAGCTGAACTTTGAAGGAAGCTAAGAATTCCAAAAGGCATCTGTGAGGAGGGAAAGTATGCTAGGTATATATGAATGTTTTGGCAAAGATATGGGAGCAGGAAATAGAATCAAATCTATGGAGAGCAAAAAGTAACCTAGCCTTGATGGAAAGTATGTGTATATGATGAGGATTGATGGGAAATCAGTCTGGTTCATACTCTTTGGTCTCACCTCCCACATTGCACCATTTTGGAAGAACATAAATATGGTCATTTAAAATAGTGTAACTAGATTCACCCCTTCCACAAATATATCTCCTTCATTTGGATAATATGCAGAAGTATCTGGGAGTTTAATAGTCCTTTAAGATAGAATGTTTAACTTTCATTGGCTGCAAAACAAATATTTTTCTCAAAGGAAAGGGAGGGAAAGATGCATGCTTGATGTTAGAAATCCTGCATCAAATCCATTATAGAACAATTGAAAAACACTTCTCTCATGCTTCAAGATTTCACAGTAATGCTTCAAAGGTCATTGAAATTACACATTTTTTTCTCCATGTGACAGTTTCAAGGTTTTATATGGTAAGTCCACATGTTTGGAGGTACCTCCCCCCTTTTCACTTAAAAATGTTATATCCATCAATCTGTTACTTCCTTTTTCTTTTCATTTCCTCAAATATTTGCCATTTTACTTTCTGCTTTGATTTTTTTTTTTTTGCAAACAGTCCTGATCCAAATCCCATCTCAAAGCACTAACCTCTGATAAAACAAGAAATTCCAATAGATTATTTGACATATTTTCTCTGGGTTGCATATGAAACCCATTGTGCAAATCTTTAGGGGGACTGACATGAAAACCATACTTGTGTTTAGGAATTGAGCTCACAAACATATGTTGATAAGAAATATAAAATATGAGTTGGTATGATAAAAAAGAGCTTATAAGCTCCTTGCATCAAAGAAAAATATTCAAACTTTCAGTTTTATGCCATTTGGAAATGCATACAAATATGTTCCCATAGGGCATGAAGCAACTTGATGGAAACTGTGTTCTTTAAGAATATGTGATTCTCTTTCTCCTGGCACCCCCAAGACGCAAGTTTATTTAGGGTAATAGTTCAACAAGAGCTCAGAGAGTCAAGGACTATACATTCTATTCCCAAATGTTCTACTCACTTACTTTGTGATCTTTGATTAATTTGGAAACCCATGTGTACCTCAGTTTCTTTTCTTATAAGATGGAGATGTACATTAGCTTCTTTTACCATTTTAAGGGGGGTGGTTGAAGTGGAAAGGGCAGAGTATGATAAAGCACTTTAGTGTTCAAGGAAATTGAAATAAAATACTAAATACTATTAATTAATAATTAAAGCTGAGTGACTAGAAAATGTTGTATTGTATTCAAACTTTCCAAATAAGAGATGGCTATAAGTTAGTTTAATGTTTTCAGTGCTTTGAAATATGAAAAAAAGAATGTCATAAGAAAAGTATAAAACCAGTAGGGCAGATTTCTGGAGAAGGGATGAAAGGCTGAAAAAAAAATGTATTACTCTCCCTCCAAAAGCACATTTCCTCAAATTTGCAGAGGTGTTTGGGTACAAAGGGAGAACGATAGTTGTGGAACATTGCATATACTGTCATTCATGCTTAACATGTTGTCTGGTAGACATATATTATGAAGAGAATTCAAAGAAGGCCCATAACATTTTGAATTGGGGTTTCAACCATGATGAATATTGCTATGGTAGCTTTATGAGAGGAGATGGATGAGAATTTCCAGTTAGGTGGCATAGTAGATAGAATACCAGGCCTGAAGTCAGGAAGACTCATGTTCCTGAGTACAAATCTGGCCTAGGATACTTACTATAGCACAGGGCAAGTTAATTAACCCTGTCACCCTCAGTTTTTATTTGTTTGTTTGTTTGTTTTGGTGAGGCAATGAGGGTTAATTGCCTTGCCCAATGCCACACAGCTAGAAAGTGTCAAGTGTCTGAGACTGAATTTGAACTCAGGTCCTCCTGAATCAAGGTTCAGTGCTTTATTCACTATGCCACCTAACTTCCTGCCAGCCTCAGTTTTTTCATCTTTAAAATGAGCTGGAGAAGGAAACGGCAAACCACTCTAGTATCTTTGCCAATAAATCCCTAAATAGGGTCACAAAGAGTCAGACATGACTAAAATTACTGAACAAAAACAATAATGGATGAGTGTATTAAAGGATGGACAGGCATAAGTGGGTTATTATCCACATCATAGGAAGGGGTTCCACATTGATCAGATCACAAATCCATGAGAATGATATATCAAAATATTAGTGATTTCACTCATGTTGGTAGTCTTTCTGCCTCTACAAGTTACAACCCATCAATGACTTAGTAGACAGCATCTCATGAGTTGCTACAGTCAACAACTCTCAATACCTGGGGATCAACAATTTGAACTCTTCTCAACCTAGCCAGATATGTATATATTTGGAAGAAATAATATACAATCTCTCCACTGTTGAACATCTAGATACAGTGGAAAGGTCATGTCAGCCCTCTGTTACTTAGTTTCTCCATTTGTAAAATGGAAGGATTAAATTTCTTCAACTCTTCCAGTTCTAAAGATCTATGATATTATAATTGTCAGCATCTGAAATCTGATGCTATAATCTTCAAGAACCAGGTGTGCCTATCACAAGGCATCAGAGGAGAAATTCTGTGGATGAAAACCAATTCTAAAATTTGTATATTAGAGCCATCTATATCAAAACACAATCACATTCTAGCCATCCCAAGGGGTGAAAAACACATATTGTCTTTCTAAACTGGTTAGAAATGTCTGAGAAAGGCATTTTATTTTACTAATTATAATGCTCTCTGTCTCTTATCGGTCATAAATTCTTACCTTATCTGACAGGTAAAAATATTCCATTCTCCCCTAGTTTGCTTATGATTATCACCCTTTATGTCTAAATTATGTACCCATTTTGATCTTATTTTGTTATAAAGTATAAGATGTTGGTCTATACAGAATGTCTTCCAATCTGTATTCCAGTTTTCCCAGAAAATTTTGAAAAAGAGTAATTTCTTCCTGCAAAGTTTTGGACCTTTATGTACTCAAAGACTAGATTCAAGCATTGTCTACCCGTTTCATCATATTCCCCATCACTGTAAAAACTCTCCCTTGTATACCTCTTTTATGTGAGATGATTTTCCTAATTTTTTTCTACCCTTTCCCCTTCTCCTCTAACATCTCTCTTTCTCTGGTATCTACATTTTTTACACTATTGTAACATAACTGATTTACCCTCATACACATTTTCTATGTAAAATTCCTCTGACTGACCTAATGATAAAATTTTTAGAAGACACATATAATTTCTCCATGTAGAACTGTACATAATTTAACTTCATTGAGTTTCTTTTGATTCCTCTTTTATGTTTACTTTTTTATTTAAAAATCACAATTTCTTTTTTTTATCTTTTTTTTTTTCAGAGCAATGAGGGTTAAGTGACTTGCCCAGGGTCACACAGCTAGTAAGTGTCAAGTGTCTGAGGCTGGATTTGAACTCAGGTCCTCCTGAATCCAAGGCCAGTGCTCTATCCACTGTGCCACCTAGCTGCCCCCTAGCTGCAAAAAATAAAAATAAATAAATAAATTTTTAAAAATTAAAAAAAATCACAATTTCTATTTAGCTCTGATCTTTTTAATATTCATTGTTTTTCTCACTTGAAGGATTCTACTTAGTTTTCCTGAGTAGGTTATTCTCTCTCTCTCTCTCTCTCTCTCTCTGTAATTTCAGGTCTTTTGCCTTCTTGAACATCATATTCACATGTGGTAGCTGTTAAATCTTGTGTGATCCTGATATTACAGGGCTACCCTGTAATCTTTTTTCTGACTAGTTATGAGGTCCCCTTACTATTTCTGGCCTTTCATTTGCCAAAGCTTCTGTTTCTATCACCACCACCTAGTCCCACCATTAATATTTCATTCATATGGGACTCTAGGCCAGTCTCCTTCCCCATGTCACAGATTTCTCCTTCTGACCTCCTATTTTGTTTTGCACTTTGACCTTTTGTTGGCTCTGCCACTCTGGACTTTATTTTTTTTTTATTTTCCAAATTACATGTAAAAGCAAATTTTGACATGAATTATTTTTTAAAACTTTGTGTTCCAACTTCTCTTCCTCCCTCCCGTCCCACCCCCAACCATAAGAACTCAAGCAATTCAATATAAATTATACATGAGTAGTCATGGAATACATCTCTTCATTGGCTCAGTTGTGAGAGAAAACAAATAAAAACAAAACTTCAGATTAAAGAATTGTCAAAAAAAAATGTGTTTTAGTCTGTTTTCAGATACCACCAGTTCTTTATCTGTAGATGGACTGCAATTTTCATAAGTTATTCAGAGTTATATTGGATCACTGCCTTGCTGAAAATAACCATGTGCTTCCCAGCAGATCATCTTACACTAATGCTATTATTTTGTATTCAATACATTTCTCTCTGCTTCAGTTCATGTGGGTCTTTCCAGGTTTTTCTGTTGGCATCCTGTTAATCATAACTTTTATATAGCACCTTAAACTTGACAAAGAATTTTCTTCACAGTAGCCTAGCAGAGTAGGTACCATACATTTTACCATTGTTGTCAATCATCATAACTATTTCCCTCCATCCTATTCCCTTCCAATGATATTTACTCTATTTTCTTTTATTTTGCCCTGTTCCTCCTCAAAAGTATTTTGCTACTGACTGCCCCCTGGCCTGCTCTACCCTCCCTTCATTCACCTTTCCCTCCTTATCCTCTTTCCCTCCTACTTTCCTGAAGGGTTAAATAGATTACTCCTCCTAACTGGGTGTGCATGTTATTCCCCCCTTGAGTCTGCTCTAATGAGGTTAAGGTCTTTGAGCTAATTCTGTTTTCTAAATTTTTCTTCCTCTCTCCCTCCTCAACTCTCCCTATGAAATCAAGGAATTCAATATATGTCATACACGTGCTGTTATACAGAACATCTTCACCTTCCTCTAAAGTATTTTGTTTTTTACAGCTTTCTCCCCCAAACTTCCCTTCCCTCCTTCCCCTCTTCTCCCCGCCCCCAACTCCTTCCCCTCCCACTTTTACTCAGGGAAAAAATATATTACTATACCTGCTTGAGTATGTATGTTATTCCCTCTTTGAGCCAATTCTGATGATAGTAAAGTTCACTTACCCCCCCACTCCTTCCTCCTCTTCCCCTCCCCTCCATAAGCTTTTTTTTTGTTTCCTTCATGTGAACTACCTCTCTCCAGTCCACCTCTCCCCTTCCCCCACCCCCAGTCTATTCCTCCTACCCCTCAACCCCATTTTAAAGATGTCATCATGGATTAGCTTGGTGGCACAGTGGACAAAGCATCAGACCTGGGCCCAGGAGGCCCAGAGCCCAAATCCAGCTCCAGACATAAGACAACCCACCCTGTTTGCTCCACAAAGAACAAGGATACACAAAAAATAAATGCTTTACAAATACCACCCCATCATATTCAGTTCAGACCTGTGTCCTCTGTGTATTCCTTACTGAAAAAGTTCTTATAAGTTGGAAGTATTACTTCCTCATGTATGACTGTAAACAGTTTAACCTTTTAATGTCCCTCATGATTTCTTTTCCCTATTTACCTTTTTATGATTCTCCAGGGTCTTGTACTTGAAAGTCAAATTTTCTATTCAGGTCAGGTCTTTTCATCACAAATGCCTGAAAGTCCTCCTTTTCATTGAAGTCCCATTTTTTCCTCTGCAAAATTATACACAGTTTTGCTGGGTATGTGATTCTTGGCTATAGTCCCAATTCCTTTGCCCTCTGGAATATCATATTCCGTGCCCTCTGGTCCTTTAATGTAGATGCTGCTAGATTCTGTTTTAGCATTATTGGAGCTCCACGGTATTTGAATTCCTTTTCTAGCTGCTTGCAAAATTTTCTCCTTGACCTGGGAGTTTTGGAAATTGGCTATAATATTCCTGGAGATTTTCCTTTTGGGATCTCTTTCAGGAGGTGCTTAGTGGATTCTTTCAATTTCTATTTTAGCGTCTGCTTCTAGAATATCAGGGCCATTTTCCCAGACAATCTCTTGGAGGATGCTGTCTAAGCTCTTTTTTTTTTTTTTTTTTGACTAGCCTGTTCTCCTCCCCTACCGGGGCCTACTGCTGCTCAGAATTTCTTCCTGGTTCCCTGCTGGGGTGGGACAGCCCAATTCCTTCCTAGGTCCCGCTGACACCCCTGCACTTCCCCCCCACCCCCACCAGCCATTCAGCCCTCTCACTTGACCTCAAGCTCAGTTCCAGAAGATGCTGGTGCTGCAGCTGATTCAGGGGCTCAGGGTTAAGTTCATCTGGTGTGGCATGCCTGGAGTCTCTGTTGTCAGGATCACAGAGTTGGACTTTACTCGTAGTCCAGCACAGCCCCCTTTAATCTGTCTATGGCTGGAAAATAATCTCAGCCCATATTTTTGTGGGATTCTCTGCTCCAAGCGTTCTTTTATTGTTGTTTTTGGGGTAATTGTATCAGGAGCTCTGTGCATTTAATGTCTTTCCTCCACCATCTTGGCTCTACCCCCCTCTCTGGACTTTAATTTTAAGTGTTATTTTAAAATTATTTGGAAGAAAATGTTGGGAGAATTCAGCTTATTGATTCTCTACTCCACCATCCTATCATCTACCATTGAAATTACACACTGGAATTAATTTATCTTGGTCTGTGTGGTTTTCATTTATGAATTTTATAATTTATTTTCCTTTACCAAAGTCCTGTTCTGATGAATTATGATAGATTCTTTGGTTATTCAAATCAATGTCATGATAATTCAGACTATGGGATGTAAGTGTCTTTGATCATAAGACCTAGAATTGACCTCAGAATTAATAAAATGTAATGACCTTATTTACTAGGCTGGAAAACTAAAGCTGAGAGAAATGAGGTGACTTTTCCCAGAAGAGACATCCTACCACTCTAGAACAGTTTCAAGCAGATGATTGACAATTAATTGTATGCTTGTTGTCCAAGGAATAGCTTAGCTAAATTAAGAGATCAAAAGACTGATCACCAAGTGATGGAAATTTTTGACCACTGTAAATCACAAGGTGTCATTTATTATAGCATAGTGAAATGTGCTGACATGGGGAAATACCCATACTTTTAAAATTCACAGTTCTTTCAGTATATACTTTCATTGCAATTAATATGAGTTCAATTGTCTTTTAGTACCATTTTCATTTACTTAGTTATAGTCAATGTGAATATATTTTTTCCTGTTTCTTTTTTGTTTTCTCTATATTACACATTACAAGTCTTCCTATATGTCTTAGATCACTTCATTATTTTCATTTCTTAGAATGCAGTAGGTCCTTTTTAAGACAAATCACTGAGTCCTTTGCAATCAAGTAAAATTATAAGAAACATGCTTTCTCAGTCCTTCCCATCCTCAGTCACAAAAAATTTTCTATAGGCAATCTACCATACCAAAACATTGTTATATCTATCTTAGCTACCCTTGAGATAATCTAGCCTCTTCTTTTCAGGTAAAATAATTTACAAAACAGTACTATTTTATTAAGAGCATTTAAAGTCTTTCAGCTAATTTGGATACAAAAGATGGGAAAGTAGTTATTTCCGTTTTTTCCCCCTGTTTTTGACTGATTAGTTCTCCCTCAAGTGCCTTGTCAGTGGGAAAGACTCAAAGGGTTTTGCTTGATATTACTTATTTGTTAAAAGGATTTATCTTTATCTCTACATGAGGAAGAGGCAATGGGAAGGAGAGGAAATAAGGACTGGCCGATTAAACACAAGTAGAATGATATTTAATAATAATTTTAAAAGACATGAGTCTTAATAGCTAGATCCAGGAAAATCATATCTCTGGCTAGTACAAAGACATATGTGGCTTTCACAATCTCTGAAACTAAAAATTTTCAGCAAAAATTCGTATCCCAATCAATAATAGAAGCAAAAAGTATTTACTTAGCATGCATTCTGTGCCAGCTACAGTAAGCAATTCAGAATACAGAGACAAAAATAAGAAAGTATCTGGCCTCAAGGAGCCTCCATTCTACTCTCAAAACAAATCAAATCAAAGAGTCAAGTAATCCAAGTTCTATTTCTGGCTTAAATAAATATGATAACACTTAGGGAATTCATTATACTGGCAGAGCCTCAGTTTTCTTATCTGTAAAATGAGGGATTGACTAAATGATCTTGAATACACCTTTCAGATCTCAAGTTCCATCATTCACTTAAGAAATATCCAATTCTGAATTATATGAATCATGCTTTTTTTTTTTTTAAGTCAACTTAGCCCTGGGAAAAGTCAAGTTCCAGAATTATCCCCTTTTGATATAATCAAATCTCTCATCTAACAGAGAATATCTGTATCTACTTTGCAATCTGTTGTCCCACATATTTGCCTGGGGGCACTAATAGGTGAAATTACTTCCTGAGGGTCTCATAGCTAGTATATGTCAGAAGCAGGGCATGGACCCACTCTTTCTAACTCCAAAGCTGGATCTCTATCCTTTCTGCCTATATTGTCCTTCTCTTTAACGCAATTAATTAATTAACTTTGTCAAATGTTTTATGACTTTGGAATTGGAAAAAAATGCCCCCAATTCCTCAGAGATCTCCCTAGAACCTTGAGCGAGAATATAGCCACTCTAGGATAATGAGGGAAGAGTCATTCTTGACTTTAGGAATTCAAATGTGCATTGTTGCTACAAGTCAGATTTTGGTTATAATCCAAGTCATTTACAATTTGGGGGCAAATACAGTTGGTCTTTGGTGTAATGTATTGATGATTTCTTGCTGGGCAACAATATTATGAACATCTACTTTATGAATATTAAGTTAGTTTAAGAGATTCTGGGAGACAGGGAAAGGACACAAGAGGAAAGTTGTCTATATTATATTCATAGTCCCTTAAGGGACCTAACTATTAGAATCCCCCAGTGAAAGATAACATATTACCAGACCATTCAATGATCTCAAACCTAAACTCAAGCCCAATTTTGGCTCTAAGGACAACTCCACTTTCCATCTATCTAAATAGATTTTCCTTTTTATCCTGCAAAGACGTCAGGATTTAATCCCAACCTATGGTTAAACATTTCCCTTCTTCCCATGTCTCATACCATAAGAAAAATATGGAATTCTCAAGATTAATGTTGCCTTTTGGCTCAGTTAGCTACCAAGGCCCAAGGGAGCAGGTTGGGAAGGAGGGTGGAGCCCCAGATTCCAACATTTATCCTAGGTTTCTGCAGATAGCATTTTCCCACAGCCTCCACAGTGATTTAAAGCTTATTGGCTTAATATTAAATAAATCACTCATGACTTTTCTTCTAAGGCAGTATTTTTCAGGGTGTGGATTTTGACCCCCTCTCTTAATTCTGAGGGAGTTAAGTAAGCTGAACAGCTGCTTAGTGGCAGCAAGGCCAGCTGTTGGTTAAAAATGAGAGAGAAACCACCTTCCCCCATGTCCTGATGCCGTGCCCCTTCCCTTGTCAATAATAATTAGCATTTTGGGGTTGTGAAGAGGCTAGTGACTGTTCCCAAGCTTCCCCATCTGGCTCTCTCTGCTAATCCCTATTCTCCAGAGGTTTGCCGGGTTTTTTTGTTTTGTTTTGTTTTGTTTTGTTTTGTTTTGTTTATTTATTTATTTATTTTTTAATGTTCACACTCTCTGCCTTCTCTATCATGTGGAAATTATAAGATCATTGACTGGGACCTAGAAGGCACTTCTCAGGTCAATTAGTTCAACCACTTTAACTTACAGAAAAGGAAGCTGAGACAATCATAGACTAAAGGTGGGAATCACCTACCCTATTTAAAGTAAGTGACAAGATGCCACACCCTTGTACAGTTTTCAGATGATGAAACATCTCGACCATGTGGCCCTAATAGATTTTTCAGGTGAGAACATATTCCAATTGTTCACCAAGTGTGAACAAATCCTGGACAATTTCCTAGGTTTGAAGAGATTTGCTCACATCCTCTAGGCCCTTGTCGTGAGTTTTTCTATACTTGATTTATCTTTTCTTTTGAGATATTTGTTACAAAGAAAAGTTTTATGGGTATGGCATGGGATGGAGTGAGTATATTTTTAGAAATCAATATATTGTAACAAAAGAAAAGTTAGCAATAAAAATTAATAAGAAACTAAAAGCATCTAATGGGGAAAATCAGAGGCCAGCCCTTCCACTTGCTCTTTGTATCCTTATACCCACCCTTGACCAGTACAGCCTTGTGAGCTTGAGCATGGTCACAAAGCAAGTAATAAAACTTGAACTCAGGTCTTCCCAAAGACAAATCCAGCATTTCATCTACTATACCTCATTATTATTGTTTTTATACCTATATCCAACAAAGTGATAAAACAATAATAGCAATGTCTCATCTTTACACGGCACCTTACAAAATACTTTCTTCGCAATTATTTGTGGTAAGGGGAGGGAGGTACAAGCATTATCACCCCTATTTTTCATGGGAAGAAGCTAAAGATCAGAGAGATAAATTCAGCAGTAAGAGGTAGAGGGTTCAGGGAGCAAGGTTTTGTAACAGTAACTGGTAGCATCTACTTGGTACAGTATATAGAGTACTGAGTCTGAATTCAGGAAGACCTGAGTTTGTCTGGCCACTTACTAGCTGTGTGACCATGGACAAGCCACTTAAGTCCTATCTGTCTCAGTTTCCTCATCAGTAAAATAGGGATAACTATAGTACCTACCTTGCAGGGTAACTGTGAGGATCAAATGAGATAATAATTGTAAACTACTTAGCACAGGGGGCAGCTAGGTGGCGCAGTGGATAGAGCACCGGCCCTGGATTCAGGAGGACCTGAGTTCAAATCTGGCCTCAGACACTTAACACTTACTAGCTGTGTGACCCTGGGCAAGTCACTTAACCCCAATTGCCCCTCAAAAAAACCCAAAAAAACTACTTAGCACAGTGCCTGGTACATATTAAGTGCTATGTAAATGCAGTAAAACACTAGTAGTAATGATAGCAGCAGTAGTATTAATACTGTTTGAATCCAGATTTGAACACAGAACTTCCTCACTCCAGGCCCAGCATATAATTGACTACACTGCCAGTAATCTTCAAATATATGTTCTTGGTGCCTTTTTAATCACATGAGATGGTATTCTCCTCCTAATCCCTCCTCCACATAAACAAATATGAGGTTATCACAAAAATATCTATCACTTATATAAGGCTTTAATATTTGAAAATGCCCTTTTAAACATCTCTCTCTTAACTACCCTGTAAGTCTTGTTCTGTAAGTATATACATTTTATAGATGAGAAAACTATAGGTCAGAAAGGTTCGATGATTTCCCCAGCATTGCACAGCTCTTGTATTTTTGAGGTAAGATTCAGATCTATGTTGTCTAGACTCCAAATCCAACATTCTTTCCACTCTCCTACACTGATAAGTGACTTGCCTAGGGTCACGCACAAAGCATGGTCCTCCTGAACAGTGCCTTGACCACTATCCAACACTATCTTTGGTCATCCTGCTTTCATTGAAGACTTTAAGTTCTTGCATAGACCAGAAAGTCAGAACCACCAGGACTGACTGATATATGGTCCATCCAGGAACTCCAGAAAATCATTCAAGGATGTCTGATATAGGGATTTGGGGCATATATCGATGGTCCCTGCTGTGGAGGATATAGAAGCTGGTGGATCACTTGAGCTTTGGGGTTTCAAGCTGAAGGGGGTATTGGCCAATCCGTCATCTGCATTAATAATGGCACCAATTTGGTGAGCCACTGAAAAAAAGGGGCTACTAAGCAGCCTGGTGGGAAGGAATATGTTGACCCAGGACAAAAAAAAAAATAATAGGGACTCCTGTGTCAATTAGAGTCATAATTGGGATGTGAATGCTGCACTCTCCACTTGGAAAAAATAGAAATACATATTAACAAGAAGGAAGAGGGGGAGGAGGAGGAGAAGGAAGAAGAGAAGAAGAAGAAGAAGAAGAAGAAGAAGAAGAAGAAGAAGAAGAAGAAGAAGAAAGAAAGAAAGAAAGAAGCTTGACCTACTCCTTTGTGATTCCTGAGGCTAGAAACTAGAAGAGATCATTTCCTTTATTTTTTTACACTTAACTTTTACTTTTTCTCAGTTACATGAAAACAAAAATAACCATTCCTTTTTAAAAATGAGTTCAATATTCTTTTTTAACTTAATAGTATTTTATTTTTTCCAATTATATGTAAAGATTTTTATAAGATTTTGAGTTCCAATTTTTGTCCCTCAATTTCCCCCCTCCAGATAATTTCCTTTCACACAAAAATACATATAGTCTATCACTTTAATTAATGATATAAGACATGTAGCTACATTCTTTTTGGTGGAATTCGAATAGAGAAAAAGAATGGGGAATTCTTATAACTTATCCCAAGTCCCCCTTAAGGTCTTTGGAGCTTTGCACTACCACTGGCCTTGTTTCTCACCCAATAGTCCCCTCAGAGAGATAAAGGAGTTAAGTAACTCTATTGGTTTGGGGATCCCCAAGAGATTCCCAAATATTTCTGCCAAACTTGCTAATATAAAACTAAAAAAAAGGAAAAAAGTAATAAAAGGAAGACAGGGAGAGATTGGGACAAAGAGATAGGTGTGAAAAGGACAGATTAAAAATAGATTAATCAGTGAGTGTTAGTAACACTCACATCTTTAGACACACAAGGAAATGGGACCACAATGTTCCCTAAAGGGGAAAAATGCTAGTTAGGTTGCATTGCTCTAAGGAGAAAGCGTTTTGACATGTTGACACTGCTGCTTAATAACACTCTCCTTCCTTCCAGAGATTAATGCAATGAGGATGGTTTGGTAAAAGCCCATAGGGGATCCTGGAAGTGTAGTAACATTTTAAAAATAATCTATTGTTTATGAAGAGGACATTTGTTAAATATTAATTTACATTTGTTTTCCTTGGAATGTTTTAGCTGTGGTTGTTGCAAGCTCTGAAACACAAGAAATAACAACTGATTTATCTCATTTGATGACACGTATTGTAATGGACTTCCAAGCTCCCTGGCCCTGAATCCCAAAATCTTTACAGCTGGAGCCACTGAACCAACTCTTACATAGTATAGCCCTGTCATAGGCTATGGGGTCTATCTGAACTAGGAAGATAAGCAGCTTGTAACTTATCCTACTCTGATTCTTGCTCCCTGATCCCTGGCTTTTGTCATGTCCCTTCTGTAATGGGACCCAGGACAGAAGCCTTAGTTTCCTTCAGGGCCTAGATTTTTTCCATAAGGAATCAGATGACAGGAGCAGAACCAAGATGGCAGAGAAAAGGCAGGGACTTGCCTAAGGTCTCCCAAATTCCCCTCCAAACAACTTTAAAATAATGCCTCAAAGTGATTTCTGAAATGGCAGAACCAACAAAATATGAGTGAAATAATTTTCTAGCCCAAGACAACTTAGAAAGTCAGTAGGAAAGGTCTGTCACACCTGGTTGAGGGTGGAGCACAGGATCTCACCGTCAATGCCCAGGAAAGACAGCAGCAGGTTTTGGGAATAACTGAACTTAAAGCAGTAGCTGCCAGAGCTCTCAGCTCAAAAACGGTAAGGGGGTTATACAACTGGTCAGATGGAAATTACAAGAGTTCCTTTTTGGCAATGGGTACAGGACTCTGTTGCATTCATTTTCCATACATGGATCTGAGTTGCAGTCCTGGGTCATAATCCCAAGGTGAAGAGAAGTACCACCCTAGAACTCACAGCCATAAAGGAGCAGGGACCCTGGTCACAGTTTTAGGGTGGCAAAGAGTGCTTGTGGTAGCTCATAAATCATAGCACAGGCAAGCAAAGCCATGATTACACTTCTCCTTAGATCATAACACCTCGGAAGAACTAAAAACTTATAGACCCCACCACAAACAAGCTCTGAAAACAACTGTACAAAAAAACCTAAAACTTGGGAAAGCCTCACCTCCACCCCAAGAATAGAATACAAATTTAACATAACATTAAAAGTTAACAAATGAGCCAGAAGAGTGAGCAAAGAACAAACAAGAACCTAGTGATAGAAAGTTACTATGGTGATAGAGAAGATCACAAATTCAGAAGAAGAGAACAAAGTCAAAACTGCTACATCCAAAGGCTCAATGACATATGTGAAATGGAGTCAGGTGCAAAAAGAGTTCATGGAAGAACTCAAAAAGAATTTAAAAACTCAAATAAGAGAGGTAGAGGGGGAAATGGGTGTAGAAATGAGGTTGATACCAAAAAAAAATCATGAAAAGAGAGTCAACATATCAGTAAAAAAGGCAAAAAAAAAAATTCTGAAAAAATAACACCTTATAAACAGAGTTGGCCAAATGGCAAAAAGAGACCCAAAAAAATCACTGAAGAGAAAAACTCCTTATAAAGAATATTTGGGCAAGTGGAAAAAGTACAAAAATTCACTGAGAAAAACTATAAAGTAAACCAAGCCTTGCCCACCAAATCAATTAGAAATACTAAAAGAATAGTACAAGAGTTTTCTTTCAAAAGTCAAATCATGGGGCAGCTAGGTGGTACAGTGGATAAAGTACTAGCCCTGGATTCAGGAGGACCTGAGTTCAAATCTGGCCTCAGACATTTTATACTTACTAGTTGTGTGACCCTGGGCAAGTCACTTAACCCTCATTGCCTCGCCATAAAAAAAAAAAAGTTAAATTATATCATGAATAGAGAGAGATAAAGGAACGGATTTGAAAATAAATAACGATTATAAAGGAGAAACTTAGAAAGAGAAATAACAGCTTAGCATAAGAGGATCAAAAGTCCATCCATGTAACAGACTCCCTGAAAATTAGAGCAGACAAAACAGAAATTAATTCCATGGAGGGGAAAAACAAAACAAAACAAAACAAAAAAACAAAGAAAGCAAAGAAATATTAAAACAAAATCAAACATCTCAAAACCTGGAAGGAAATGTGAAGTATTTCATATAAAAAAGCAACTGTCCCAGAAAACAGATCAAGGAGACATATTTTAAGAATAATGTGATTATCTGAAATCCATAACCAAAAAAAAACAAACAAAAAAATAGCCTGGATGTCATATTTCATGTAGTATCCTATAATATTATTATGAGGCTCAAATGTGGTAATTTAAAGGGCTTTTAAAATTGTATTAAATATAAATGACAGTATAATTTCTGCCCCTTTCAGACTTTGGAAAATTTTGCAAGATGTAGGGGCAAGTAATAGAGACAATGAGATATAATGATAAGTTTCATTCAATTTGCTTTTACAGCACATAAAGGGTGGGACTTTTATTTTTGAGTGGATCCTTTTGCATCTTGTAAAGGATGTGAGTGAATCATTTGCATATGAAAAGGTCAGGGAAGCAGCTGCTCAATCATCAGGGACAATATAGTTCTCTCCAGGGCACAGATTTCTTCTGTATCTTTTTCTTTGCCTAATTGTTTGGTTAAAGCAATAGGGAAGACTTTGATGCAAAGATAATACACTATGATTCCTTACCCCAAATCTGTTTAGTGAAGGATGGGCAAATGACTATTGTATGTTTGTGGACTATTTTGCTACAGAGATGAAGATTTGTGAAATATGACAGTCACCATAAGTTAAACGAGATCTTTCATCAAGGAGACCTATCTATATTTGGGGGGGAAATTGTCAAAAAGGAGATAAGTATTATTGATTGGGGAAATTCAAATTAAAACAATGCTAAATTACAACCTCACATCATTGGATTAACTAATATGACAAAAAAGGAAAATGATAAATGTCAGTGGGTACATGTGAAAATTAGGACACTAATGAACTATTGGGGAGTTTATAACCATTCTGGAGAGCAATTTGTAACTCTGCCCAAAGGGCTATAAAACTGTGCATACCCTTTAATCTAGCAATATCACTTCTGGGTCAGTATCCCAAAGAGATTTTTTTTAAAATAGAAAAAGAACCTGTTTGTAATATATATATATATATATATATATATATATATATATATATATATATATATATATATCAGCTCTTCCTAAGAATTTGAAATTGAGGTTTTGCTATCAATTGGGGAATAGCTGAACAAGTTGTAGTTTATGATTGTAATAGAATATTATTGTGCTATAAGACATGACAAACAGGATGATTTTCGAAAATGGAACGACTTACATGAACTGACACAAAGTGAAGTGAGCAAAACCAGAACAGAGCATATAGTAACACAAATATTGTATAATGAAAAACTCTGAATTACTTATATATTCTCAGCAAGACAATGATCCAAGAAGATCCCAAAGGACGAATGATGAAACATGCTATCAGCTTCCAGAGAAAGAACTGACATGGTCTGAATAGAGATTGAAGCATTCTTTCTTTCTTCCTTTTTTCTTTTTTCCTCTTTTCTTTCCCTTTCTTTCTTTCTTTCTTTCTTTCTTTCTTTCTTTCTTTCTTTCTTTCTTTCTTTCTTTCTTTCTTTCTTTCTTTCTTTCTTTCCTTCCTTCCTATCTCTTTCTCTTTCTTTTGTCTTCTTGTATGAAATAACTAACATGGAAATGCTCTACATGATTGCAGGTGTATAACCTTTTTTGGATTGCTTGCCATCTCAAGGTGGGAGTAGAATTTGGAACTCAAAACTTTTAAAAAAATGAATATTGAAATTGTTTTTACATGTGATTGGGAAAATAAAACATTTTGAATGAAGCAATTGGAAGGAGAAGAAAGAAAGAAAGAAAGAAAGAAAGAAAGAAAGAAAGAAAGAAAGAAAGAAAGAAAGAAAGAGAGAGAGAGAGAGAGAGAGAGAGAGAGAGAGAGAGAGAGGGAGGGAGGGAGGGAGGGAGGGAGGGAGGGAGGAAGGAAGGAAGGAAGGAAGGAAGGAAGGAAGGAAGGAAGGAAGGAAGGAAGGAAGGAAGGAAGGAAGGAAGGAAGGAAGGAAGGAAGGAAGGGATAGGAAAGAAAGAAAGAAAGAAAGAAAGAAAGAAAGAAAGAAAGAGAGAAAGAAAGAAAGAAAGAAAGAAAGAAAGAAAGAAAGAAAGAAAGAAAGAAAGAAAGAAAGAAAGAAAGGAAGAGCGGAAGGAAGGAAGGAAGGAAGGAAGGAAGGAAGGAAGGAAGGAAGGAAGGAAGGAAGGGATAGGAAAGAAAGAAAGAAAGAAAGAAAGAAAGAAAGAAAGAAAGAAAGAAAGAAAGAAAGAAAGAAAGAAAGAAAGAAAGAAAGAAAGAAAGAAAGAAAGAAAGAAAATGATATACCTAAAAAGCATTAGTTTACTGAGAGGACCTTTCTCTTTCACCTCCTACCTGGGATGTGGAAGATCTCACAGCTAAGAAAATACTTAAACAATTTTCTACTTCTCCTAGATTATGAGTACCCACTCTTTCTGAAAAAGTCTAGCAGTACCCCATTTGAAGATTACACCTGAGCCTGAAGTTGTAAGTCATGGAGTCTATCCAGAAAGGAACAAGACTATGGATTCCAGTGGACCAACCCACCCAGACCTTGAGACACAAACCTACCCTAGGCACAAGTCTATTCAAGGAGTAACCTGTCTAGAAGCAACCTGTCTAGCACAGATGCCATGTCTATCTAACAAGAAGCAGCATAAAGGTGGAACCAGAAAGGTCTCAAAGTGTTTCAGACTCAGAGGCATGAATTTCCTTGGACCTATGTAGTTCCTAAATATTTGCCTTAACTACCATTGCAATACCTACTCTAAGTTTGTGTCCATT
The DNA here is from genome assembly GCF_019393635.1 of Dromiciops gliroides. NCBI lineage: Eukaryota > Metazoa > Chordata > Mammalia > Microbiotheria > Microbiotheriidae > Dromiciops > Dromiciops gliroides. The sequence continues at coordinate 46,257,238 of NC_057864.1, read as the reverse complement.
CTTCTCATCACACTGGACTTTGGACTCATGGACAATTTTAGTTGTAATAGAAATTTCTTGTAGCTCCTATTGTTACCAAGCCATTTTTTAAAGCTAATTGTTTCCACTAGCTGAAAATTAATATAAAGCACATCAATGGGTACTTGTAAAGCATAGTTTTAGTAATAAGGCCCAACAGGGTAATACTAGAACCTGGGAGTAGCAGTCGTACCCTGGAGAAGTATCCCAAAGGGTATGTTATATTAGTTATAATTATTAGATGCTTGATAAATATTCATTAACTGTTAAATTAAAATGATAGCCCTACCCTTTTTCTCTAATCAAAACCATGTATAATTTTTTACATTGCATATAATTTCATTTTATCCTACCTCAATGTGAAAAAATGCTAGTTTTGAAATATCTTCTGTATCTGCAATAGATTACAAAAAATTTCCATGTGTTATGCGTGGTCCTGCCTGGAGAAGTTATGCCAAACTCTCTTTCCCACTAGTGGATACAGCCAGGGATTGCCCTCACTTCAAAATGGTTAGTACAAGGGGAAAAATCTGTCTATTTCAATTAACCTGAAAAAGAACCAGTAACAACTGAGAGATATTTCCTCTTCTCTTTTCCCTGCCCAGACCAGGCATAGGGACACTCAATGAGAAAATACCATTTCCCTTACCACAGGCAGTATGTCATGCTCAGGGCCCATTCTCACCACTGTGCACTTACATTCTATTACAATTGATTGAATATTATACATCAAAAAAGAGGAGAGAAAATGTTTAAGATTTTATGAATGCAAGTGAAATGATTAGAGCTCACAAAAGCTTTGAATTTTGAAGCTTGCCTTCTATCTTGTCCTGACACAAGCATCTTTGATCTTCCTTTCACCCAGCTTTTTATATGGCTTTTATGTTGTCTTATAATTGTTTTATTATTTTAGGGGAATTAGTAAGATAGGTTTGATATTTCCTTTTTCTTCTTCTCTCTTTTTTTGTGGCAAAGAAAGTTTCAGTCCCATTAGGAGGCCTCCCTTAGCATCTGAATATTAAAAACTAACTCACCATCACGAGGAAGTACAAAGAGTAGTGGGCTGGAAGAATGAACTTGGACCTGAGTATTAACTCTACAGCCTTGGGCAAACCACTCAGCCTCTCTGAGACTCAGTATCCTCAATGGTAAAATGAAAGGGTTCAACCAGGGACCTTCTAAGTTCCCTTCTCAATCTAATTCTATGAATCAAATTAAATTAACTCATGCTTTTTAAATAACCAAAAAATGCAGTTTTAAATGCAAAGAAGAAAAGAAATTAAATCTAAAAAGAAAACCTTGAATTTTATTTCAATGACTTTTAAATCTTATTGATCTTTCAAAAGTTTAATTTATGTAATTGTTTTACATGATAATCATTTCCCCTAAAATATAAATCACCTCCCAAAATCTCTTGCATGATCACATAATCACAGTCACCACACACACACACACACACACACATTGAACTCTTCCTTGTTACAAAGGCAAAGCAAAACAGAACAAAGCAAAAAACACACACATTCATGGTTAAGAGTTGTAATCAGCTAGGATCAGCAGGTCTATTCCCTGAGAAATCAACATGAGCGCAGACGTTTTGTACCTGCCAGGATACAGGGGGAGGAGAGGAGATTTGGGGAGAGGAATTGGCATGCTTTGCCCCAGAAACAACTGAACCTGGAAGTACTGGGGCTAGACAGTGGAAGGGGTCATGTTCTTCATACTTAACCAGCAGCATGTAATGGTTGACAGAGGAATGAATTTTGAATCAGAAAATCCTGGGATCAAATCTAACTATAGACCCTGACAAGCAATGTGGTCCTGGGAAAAGTAAGTCTACCTCTCTGTGCCTCAGTTTTCTCATTTGTAAAACAAGGAGATTAGAATCCATGGCCTCTTAAGGCTCTTCCAACTATAAATGTATGATCCCATGGTCTCTTCTCCAAGACCTGGTTTATATACTTCTCTTCCCCAAGATCATACCTTTCTCATCAAAGTAACTCTACCAGATCAGGCTGACTGCCTTCTTATTACCTGGTGACAGGCATCACTCACTTCAGTTCTTCCAGGATCAGTTGTGAAAATACACCAACATAGAGATTTCCCAGGGTCATTGTCCTGCTTCCACTTTTAAAATCTGGCTCCAGGTTCTGAAATTCTGCATTATGCTTTGAGATAAACAAAACTAACTAACAAAGCAACTGAGTCTGTCAACATAGACAATATTAGACCCTATAAAGCCTCATTATTTCTATGGAAAGGAAGCTGTCATTGATCATTTTTTTCTGAATTCCCTTTCAAATATCACTAATAAGTTTATTTGTTGTAAGGAACTAATTGTGATTTGGGGTTTCTGTGACCCCATCTTTGGCTAAGATTAGAAACCCCAGGGGCAGCTAGGTGGCTCAGTGAATAAAGCACTGGCCCTGGATTCAGGAGGACCTGAGTTCAAATCCAGCCTCAGACACTTGACACTAGCTGTGTGACCCTGGGCAGGTCACTTAACCCCAATTGCCTCATCAAAAAATAAATGAAATTAAAAAAAAAAAAAGAAACCCCAGCACGCACCTGTGCGTGCTGACCCCCCCCCCCCACGCACACCTGTGTGCACTGACCTCACACCAGACACACATTCTGAGCTAACTCAAACTGCCTCACAGGAGCCAACTCAAAATTTCAGTGTGAGCATTTATACCACAGAAATACACAAATACAACAAATCATATCTAATTTAATTGTTTTATTGATTTCTAGACTTCTGAAAATGTTACTTATGCAGAGTCAACTTAAAAGCATGTCTTTTGTTTTCTTCTCAGGGATCTGGTTGTTAAATATTTCCCAGCATACTCCCAATTGTATCTCTCTGTAACCTGTTGCATCACTTCTCCTGATGGTTATAATTCTCTGTATTGTTAGTGTATAAAATATTGGTTGTTGCTCCTTGTCCAAAATAAAATTGTAAGTTTGTCTTTATTTTGTGCTTTAACTTTACCATTGTAAGGAATTCTAATGAGGAGACAGCATTAGTAATATAGTAATATCATTTATATAATTAAGTTTTTTCAAAGTGTTTAACCAATGACAATTTTGAAAAAACTTAATAGTCTGCAACTTGTAGTCTTAAGGAATCACCTGAAACAATGAGAGGTTAAGTTATTTGCATCAGAGGTCAGACTTGAACCCATCTTTCTGATTCTCTATTTACTAAATGACAGCTACCTCATTAAACCCATATTAAATGATAGTGAATGACTCTGAATCATAGAATACCATTAGTCCATAAGATAACATTACAAGTGACCCAAAGATCAACAGAAATCCATATAAGAGAGGAGGTTTACTACATTGCAAAGATCCACAGACTTATAACCCAAAGGCTTGAAGACATGGATACCAAGACAAACTTTGCTCCTATCCTATAAGACTGAGAAGTCACTTGTCTTCCCAGGACCTCAGTTTCCCCACCTGTAAAATAACAGGCTTGTAGCAGATCACCTTCTAGCTCAAATTAAAATCAACAAATATATTTTGAAGTGTGTCCTTTGTGCCAGCCACTAGTCTAAGTGTTGGGGATAAAGGGGCAAAATGAAACAATCTTTACCTTCAAGATGCTTACACTCTCTTCTCACATTCTGTTATTCTGTGAAAGGCAGCATTAGCTTATTATCAAAGATGAAGTAGAGTGAACAGATGCCATCAAAGAAACATTTGTGAGTAAAGAAACTGGCCTTGGTAGTTCATGTGGTGCAAACAAGGATCACAGGTCATAGATTTTGAGTTATAAGGGACTTTGGATTTAGTTGAATCCAATTCCCTTCATTTTATAAGTTGGGGAACTTGGAGATGAAAAAACTTGCCCACATTCACACAGCCAGTAAATGTTGGACACCAAATCTGAATCCAGGTCTTCCTGCTAGAACAATTTGTGTTCTACTCCATGCCGTTTCTAGGATAAACAAAGGATAATTTCATCTCACTGTGGAGATAGAAGTCCATGATAGAAAGAAATGGGCAAGAGTCACAGACATTGAAAATCCTTATTTTATGAGTGATTAAAAAAACATTTACTAAGTGTCTTTTAAACACTTGCTATGTGTCAGAAACTAGTATAAGCCCAGAGATGCAAACAGAAAAGATATACAGTCCTTGACCTCCATGACTTGACATTCTAAGAAGGGAAGAAAACACATGTCAGGGAGTCATAGCTAAAGAAAGTTTAAGCAGTCAGGTGTGATGATAGCCTTAAAGCAATCTGTTATACCCTTCACATAAACAATGGTAATGTTGATCTACTCATTCTTCCCAGAGAAAGAAAGAGGAATCAAGGGTGGAGAGAGTTGGGGAGAAGGTATGTGCTGGAAAGCATTGCAGGAAGATGAACATGGAATTTAGACAAGCTTAAAGGAATTCAAAATTATATCCACGGTGATAACATACATAACTATGATATACTGGGTCCAATAAAGAACTTAAAAAATACTTGATTTCTTCAAAGTCTTATTCCGTTCATAAGTGTATATCACAAACCATTTCAAAAGTGTATATCATATGGGGCCAGCTTGGTGGCGCAATGAATAAAGTACCAGCTCTGGATTCAGGAGGACTTGAGTTCAAATTTGATCTCAGACACTTGACACTTACTAGCTGTGTGACCCTGGGCAAGTCACTTAACCCTCATTGCCCTGCAAAAAAAAAGTGTATATCACAACCCATTCATACCCTTTTAACCTGGACAACTGTCATCCTTAAATTATTGGAAATTTACCTACCATGATAAAAGACTTCCTTCAGACATTCTGACATTGCATGGATTTCAGTGAAGCAAACATTTTCCCCTTGATTTCTTTAGGTAAGTAACCCACCTTCTCTTCTGGTTATCTGACATCCTTTGTATCACTTTTCCTATATTAATCTTCACTGGTGAAGTATTAAAGCCATTTCCTCTCTCTATATATACCATTCTCTTTCACCTTTAATTCTTTAGAAAATGTGGTATTCAGTGACTTTGAGTTTATAGTATAATCAGAAGGATACCTTACTTTAAAAGATATGCTTTCTTTGCATGGAGATTGGAGTCATTAAACACACTGCTTAATTTCACCAAAGAAACCATTCCCATTTTCTAATCTTTCTGTCAGCAGTTCATGATCCATTTCCTCTTTCCTTTTCTCTTTTTATGTGTTTCTGTGTATGTATGTATGTATGTCTCTATGCCTCCACCTGCATGCCTCTTTTCTCCACTCCCCTCCCTTCCCTTCCCTCCACTCCTCTATCGTCCACTCCCCTCTCCTCCCCACCTCTCCCCTCTCCTTTCCTCCTCTCTCCTTCCCTCCCCTCATCTCCTCTCTTTTCCTCTTTTCTCTGAAAGAAAGATAATTTGATCTAGCATCCAACTTAGACAGGATTAGTGTAGGGCTGACTCAAGAAGCCCAGATATAACTTTTAAAGCTTTGGGGAACTTTGTTATTTTCTTCTTTTGTTTGTTATTGTACAACCATATGTTTCTCAATACTGAGTAGCAGCCAAAGACAAAATCCTTAGAAAAATCTAAGCAAAGACTTTGTGCTTATTTCAAGGACAGACAGCAAAGAGAATACGAGTGAAGACAGAAATCTAATTCTCTTTCTGTGGGGTATTTGGACAGAGAGAGAAGTGAAGTAGCCGATTATAGCAGGGATTTCAAAGAAGTGGCAGGCAAGACTTTGCACTTGGGAGACAGAATGCAACAGGCCACAGGAATGGCCACAATTTAGGAAGAGAATGTCTCTGAGAGATTTCAGACTTGCTAAGGTTACCTGGGTATAGCAGTAGGCAGCATAGTCCTGTGGATATAGTAGTGGATGAGCAAATAGGAGACCTATATTCAGATCCTGCTTTTGACATTTTCTTACTGTGTGACTCTCAGAACTTGATTTCTCATATATAATATTGAGATAATATCTCCATCAAAAGATATTTGAGGCTCAGATGAAATTATGCATACAAAATATTTTTCACACTTGAAATATTTATTAATATTATGCTAACAGTGTCTAGAATTAAATTTTTGTGCATCACAAACACCTTTGGAATTCTGGCAAAATCTTTGTAGCCTTTTCCAAATTAATTTTTTTAAATTATTTAAAATTTATTTATTAGTTTTGTTTGTTTTGGTTTGGTTTTTTGCATAGCAATGAGGGTTAAGTGACTTGCCCAGGGTCACAAAGCTAGTAAGTGTCAAGTGTCTGAGGCCAGACTTTAACTCAGGTCCTCCTGAATCCAGGGCCACTGCTTTTATCCACTGTGCCACCTAGCTGCCCCCTAAAATTTAATTTAAAAAAAAAATGCATAAAACACAACTAAAGAGTAGTATTTGGACAATCTCAAATCAAATCAAGGTCTTTGCTGGAATATCTGAGGAATTTTCCATTGGATTTATGCTCTTTAACCTTTTTCAATGATTTGGATAGGAGTGTAGAGGGTATGCTAGTCAAACTCGCAGATGATACTAAAGTGAAAGAGGCTACTAAACTTTATGAAGGAATCAGAATTCCTTCTTAAAGGGAGGCCCTGCCTCCAGGAGGCACTGTCCCAAGCTTCAGTGGGTCCCATGTGGATCAATTGAAGGAGAGGCAGGTTTTTCACTCCCCTGGCCTGTGCTCTAGTCTGTAAATAGCCCAAGCCTTGCTTGCTCTTTAACCTGGAACAGAATTCTCACTATGGTTGCTAGCTTCCAGCATACCACGCCCCTCCCTGACCTGGGCCTGCCACTCAAGACTACTTCTGGGGTCCCAGCACAGGAAAGACAGCTAAGTTCCACCTCAGTGAAAGCAGAAACCCTTGTAGTCTGCCCCCCACCAGCCACTCCACTCTACCCTCTCACCAGACTGTGAGCTGAGTTTCTTAAGTGGCCACAGCTGCATTATTTGGAGGTTTTGGAGTGATCATGTGGGGAGCTCCAAAAGGTTACTACCTTTCTTCCACCATCTTGGCTCTGCCCTGGAACTCTAACTTAAATATTCTCCTTTGATAGAGCCATCCTTCTCTGCAGCCATGAATGAATCAGAATTCAAAAAGATCTCCCAGGCTAGAACAGGATCTGGAAATCATTTTTCTTTTTACTGGAAATGACTTTTTTTTCAGAAGGCTAGGAATTAGTATAGAAGACAGGAAATAAAGCAGAAGATCACCTCATTGAGTTGGGGACTGGTATGGGAGAGGGCAGAATCTATGCTGCAGATAGGAAGATGAAGATGGGAACAGATGCTGCGGCATGGAGGGGAAGCCAATGGGCTGATCTCTGTTATTGCTGTTATTTTTCCTCTCCCATGTTATGTTAAAATTTGGATGATTCTTATATATCAGTTTCTAATGGAAATTTTGGAGAAAAGGTTGAAGGCAGGGCAAAAGCAAATGATTATGGAACTAAAGCAGGTGAGAGGAAGGAAGTCAAGGAAAGAATGATTAAGAGTAAAAAAGTATGTCTCTGCATATACACACAAATATGTGTATATATACATACATAAACATATATAAAGATCTACACATATATATCTACTTTTGCTGGTTTGTAAATTTTTGTCTTTCGTGAGAGTTATAAGGGTGGAGATGTAAAGGAAAGTAGGTAGTATATATGAGCAGATATCAGAGAAAAGTTTTCACTTCCCCAAAAACTTATTTTAAATCTACTGAACATATATTTTGTACTTATTTATTTGTGTACATGTTTCTAAACCCCAATAGAATATGAATGAATAAAAATGGGTTTTTTGGCAAGGCAAGGAGTGTTAAATGACTTGCCCAGTGTCACACAGCTAGTAAGTGTCAAGTATCTGAGGCTGGATTTTAACTCAGACCCTCCTGAATCCAGGGTTGGTGCTTTATCCACTGTGCCATCTAGCTGCACAATGAAAAGCATTTTTAAGTACTCATGATATGCCAGGAACTAAGGTAAGCTCTCAAAGGAAAAACAAAACAAAACAAAACAAACCACAGTAGTAGCAGCAGCAAAAACCTGAAGGACCATACATTCTTTGTTCCCACTCCTGGTTCTACACACTTCTTTCTCTACCATATTCTAGCATTTTTCTCCCCCTAGAAGCTGCCTTCACCACCATTCCCTAGTAGCCTTCTCATTGTGGAATATTCCTCTAAACCTGCAGAGTTATCATACTGGAAGACCTCTTTAACTCTGAAGTCTTTTCCTCCTGAAATCTCCATTTTAAGTAAGGTAATTTGAACCAGCCATAATTACTCTATTCCTCTCTGGCTCTGCTCCTGATTCTCCCAGCTTTTTTCACCACTGTGCCATTTCAGTGGCATCTCTCCCCTTTCCTCTATATCTTTAAGCTTCCTTTTATGCGTTGTCTTCCTCTATTAGCTTGGAAAGTCCTTGAAGGCAGGGATTCCCTTTTTTGATATTGCTTATATCTCCAAGTATAGCACTGACCCTGGCACATAGTAAGTATTTGTGAAATTCTTGATGATTTGACTTAGTAAGGAAAGGCACCATATTTCGGTTAGTGGTAGCAAGGGAAAGGTATTGTGCACTGAGAGAGTGAGAGAATATTGAAGGCAGAGATTATTTGATTTTTATTTTTGTTTCTTCACATGCCTAACACAGTGCCTGGCACATAGGCAATTAAATTATTTCTGATTGATTTCAAAGGACAGAACAACTCCAGTACCTTTGTACCTCCTTACAGTGCCTAACAAAATTGATTGCACGTTGTAGAAGCCTTATCAGCGTTACCTGAATGTTCAATGCTTGTGTGGATGAAGTTGTCAAGACGAATCTCTTCATAAGGAAATAGACCACCTGCCACTCAAGAGGAGAGATAGTTGATAATCAGGTTATTCTTTAAATTGAGATGAATTAAAAGAAATAATATCTATGGATTTTTTGACCAATAGGTAAAGGTTTTGATGTCGTTACTTTCATTTGTTAGCACTGCCTCAATTCAGCCTCCAAAAAAGCATTTTGCTTTTACTTTGTATATTTTATAGGCTTCTCTATACATAAATCAGTCTGGCATAGTGGGTATACAAGCAGTCTTTTAGTCAGGAAAACCTGGGTTCAAGTCTTATATTTGGATAAATGGTGGTTGTGTGATCCTGAGTAAGTCATTTAAGTTCTAGTTTGTCTAGTGCCCTAGGGAACTCTCTAAATCTGTAAAGTTGCTCATGATTTGTTGATCCATATTGAAAAAAAGGAGTTTGCTCACTGAAAATCCTCTATATCTATGAACTCACATGCCAGGACCCAAATTGTGTACATGTTATCTTTCTTCCTCCCAACCCACAGTAAAATATATGCTCCCAAAGGGGAGAAAATAGCTTCACTTTTAATCAAAGGATCCTATATTTAGAACTTAAAGGATCCTTGGACCCTCTCATTTTTGAAGAGAGTCAGGGACAACAAAGCTAAAGTGGTTTGTCAAGGGTCACATAGCTATTAAATATCCGGGATAAGATTTAAAATCATGTCTATGTTACTCTACTCCTACACTCTAGTCATTGTACTACTAAACTGCAATGTTTAAACTCCAGCACCAAGGACAGCCCCTGGGACATAATAGACATTTAATAAATGTCTATTGATTTCACTTGAATGGAATTGAATTATAGCTTAAAACCCAAAGAAAATTTAAATTTATTTTTATCAGAAGAAAATGACCAGGACAGCTAGGTGGCGCAGTGGATAGAGCACCGGCCCTGGAGTCAGGAGTACTTGAGTTCAAATCTGGCCTCAGACACTTAACATTTACTAGCTGTGTGACCCTGGGCAAGTCACTTAACCCCCAATTGCCTCACTAAAAAAAGGAAGAAGAAGAAAATGACCAAACAAGATTGAGATGAAATCTCTGTCATGTTCAATGAAAAAGCCAGTGATAATGGACTTTTGAGTTTCTTCCAGAATGAAGCAGTACATGTAAGAGAATTTGTGAATTATTTACAAACACTTTGTTAAATAATAGCTATAACAACACAAATAATAATAAGCAGTTAACAATTATATGGTATTTGCTTTGTGCCAGAAACTATGCTAAGTACTTTAGAATCATCATCTCATGTAATCCTTATAACAACCCTGAAAGGTAGGTGCTAGTATTATCATCATTTTACAGATGAGGAAAATGAGGCAAACAGAGAATAAGCAATTCACCCTGGTTTACACAGTAGAAAGTACCAGAGGCAGAATTTGAACTTAGGTCTTCCTGATTTAGGCCCAGCATTCTTTCCACTGTGCTACTCATCTTGTCCATATGTTAAGAGCTGAAGTAAAATTGACCCTATGGGGTTTATGCTGGAAAATACAAACAATGAAAAAAAACTGTCAGAAGGACAATAATTGAGGCTTCTTTCAGGGCCTTGCATCTAATGGCAAAGAAAGGTATGACTGGTAGAGAGGACATGTTGCTAAAGATGCTATCAATATACCTCAAGTTAAAATCTAAGGATTACATACAGTAAAGAAAGGTGTTTCAGGTGTGGAAAATAAGGAAACAGTAATACTTTATGCTAAAAAAAGAGGGTATTAAGGAATTAATCTACTTAAATTACCTAAGTGTATATTATTGTTTGTCCTTTGTTTTCTAAGGGGAACACTTACATCATCGGGTGATATCTTCACTTGCATATGAATTAGATTTAAGTGAAACAGAGTCATGCAAGTCATCAGCCTCAAATTGCCTACCAGAGCCATTGAAGTCCAGTGGCAAGACAAAAATCAAGACTGTTAATTGCCTAGGAATGTGGTAGATGATATTAGTGTCTTTGATGTCTGCCCAAGCTCTAAGTGGTTCACAACACCTGCTTCAACCACCTTCATAGACATTAGAACAAATTGTTCGCATCCCCTCATTCAGCTAGGGGAAGTGTTCGCATGCCTAGAGTAAACATCTCCCTAACTCCTCAATCATATGAGGCCTTTCTACCTAGTTTAGCCTGTTTGCCAAGATGATTTTACCAGGGAGTGGCTGCTGTTCATGCTATAAATTTTTGGAGACACAAGTGAGAGTTGAGTGACAGGTGAACACCAAAGGTGGATAATCAGCCACAAAAAGGGCTTGGAAGCCCTCACACCAGAAGTTCTAGTTCTCCCTGAACACCCTATGTAACCTAAGTATATATAGTAATGAGTCTAGCTTTGGTCAGGCAGGATTAAGGCCTCTCACTAAATGAGGAATCCAAGCAATAAAGTCATAGCTATGGGGAAACTCAGCAATTATCTATTCTAGGGAAGTTAAATGACTTGCTTATGGTTATATAACTAGTTATTTGCAGATTTTGGACCAGAATGTAAGTATCCAATTGGACAATATCTGCTTAAATAAATGGAAAGAAACCACCTGGAAATATAAGATAAAAGGGGAAATGTTAAGTGACAGCTTCACATTGAGCCAGAGGGAAAATTTTTTTAATGGATATTTGGTAGAAATGATGAGTGAATAAAAGAAATTCTTTAATACTTTAGGGATGTACAAGAGATTCAGTCCAAAAGAGGAGGAACTAAACAGTTCTTCCTGAAGAAACTGGGCAGGAAATGCTGGCCTCAAGAGAGAGAAATCTGCTTGAAATACTCAGAAGAGGACAGGAAATGAGAGTAAGGAGTACATCCAGAGAAATTAATTTAGGAGAAGGCCAAAAGAATAAAGAATAATGGACCCACTGCAGATGAGATTAAAGTCCCAAAAGAAATCAAAATTCCAAAAGAAGGACTACTCTAAAGCACAAGGTAAAGGGAAGATGTAAAATGAGTAACCGAAGTGGGAAAAGAAATCAAATATTTCAAAAGGATCTTGGAGGATGAACCAAAATGGCACCAACATGGGTGAAACATATCTTAATGAAAGATCATGTAACACAGAATCAGAATAATAGAAGCCTAGATATTCTGCCTATTTCTCCCTGAGGAAAGAAGCACAATGTGATTTCTTTAAAAAATATGATATCAATTCCTAAGTCTGTAAGATAATGAAATCTATAGCTGGAAGGAACCTCCAATGTCAACTATTCTAATATCTTTATTTTATGGATGACCAAACAGAACTCTGGAGATGTTAAGTGGTTTACCCACAGTCATACAAGTTGTCAGTACCAAGACTAATATTTTAAGTCAGGTCTTCTGATTCCAGCATATCACATCCAGCATGCTTAAGGAAGTTATTTATTGCCTGTGGATTTGAATCTTTAAGGAATGAGAGGTTTATAAGATGAAGAATTAAAATAGATATAATATGGATGTTTGGAACATATATGAAATTTGGAAAGGGAGTTGTATCGTCATGGATAGGAATTAGTAAAATCTAGGAAATGCCCTCTCTCAAAAGAAACAAGAAGGTGGTGAGCACATGGGGCTTTCTAGCATAACAATTATACTACTTGTGAAAAGTTCCTGGGAGAAACCAAAGTCTGAAAAACTTTGATCCTGACCTCAAGAAACTAGTAGCTGGCTGTGCTATATATAATACAAGAATGGTGGTTCTGGGCAGGGAATTTCTTGTTGTGACTGTTATTTCCATTTATATAAGTATCTTTTAAATTATCTTGCCCTAAACACAGATTTCATGGCATAGAATAAAGTGACCAACAATCTGGTCTAGACTCAGGGGAACCTAGATTTCAATCCCAGTTCTGACAAATAGTAACCTCCTCACTACTTTAGGCCAGGTATATACATGTCCCAATTGTGGGTCAATATCTGGAAAGAATGAGTTGTCAGTGAAAGAAATTGTAAAAGGTTTTTTTTTTTAAACTAAATATGAACTCTCAGCAGGGATAAGCATTGATTGGTACATTCTTTGTCAATAAGGATGCCAATAGGCAGAGATGTACTTGTAAATATTTAACATTCACGTCTGGAAGAAAAAAACAACAACAACAATGAACACTTTGCATCATCAAGATATTTTTCAGCAGTTTTAAAGTACAGAAGTCAACAAAATAATAAACCATTTTTTTTTGTTTTCTGATTACCAGGATGTGAATGCTCATGCTGAAAATTTAGCAATCACCTGTTATGAACTAGATCTAGTTGGCTCTAGCACACCCTTAATTTCAGGTTAATCTCTTCTTTTTTTCATTTACTTTATTTAGTACATGAATAACAAATATTGCATGTCCTGAGAGAACTATATACTTTTTATAGATTTATATAAGATTGACCAAAAAGCAGGACTCAGTGCATCTAGTCTATCCCCATTACAAGAATCCATGTCTGAGGGTTATATGACATGTGCTTTGTATCAATAAGACCAGGAGTTCTAGATAGCTCTGAGGCCCCAAGGATTTGGCAGAATGATTTGGTAGATTAAGCAATTTATAACTTTTATGAGCCTCAGTTTTCTCATCTGTCAAGTGGGGATAATAATATTTTTGATAATTAACTCAGAATTTGTGTGGGGTAATAGATTTCATAAGTATTATAAATATTATTATTTGGTCAGATATACCTGTTATTGTAAACTTTATAATCTTCTTTATAGTTGTTACCTCTTGAATTAATACAGTGTCCTGAGGTAATAGAATCTCAAGGTGGGACTAACATAATTGAGAATGTAAATATATCATTTATTGACCTATTCCATTTTCCACCTGGTTGCTGTCCTCCATTAAGTTTCATCTACAAATACTCTCCCAGATAACCTGGAAATCATTCCTCTCCATCTGCAAACTTATTTTATTTTCAAGTGCTTTTAATAGCCTTATTGCAAGTTATTGCTTATAATGTTCCCTCATGTTTTTTCTTTAATGTTTTGTAAACAAACCTTCACTCTAAACTTGTTTTGCACTTTATTGCCCAAATTTTTCTATATGGTGTGGAGTTTACATAATCCTAGTATCTTAGAATTTGCAGAGACTTCAGAAATTATTTACTCTACCAATACCTGACAAAACCCCTCTTCAGCATCTTAACATGCAATTAGCCAGTGTTCCCCGGACACCCTCCATTTTCTAGAAAGGTACTACTTCCCAAGATAGCTCAATTCACATTGGAACAATTCTAAATGTTAGGATTTTTCCCCATACAAGTTAAAATCTGCCTCTTTGCTTGTATTCCTCCCTTTGAGTCAAACAGGACATGTAATATCAATTAAATTCAACAGGAATTTATGAAGCATCTACTATGTGTAAAGACTCTACTTCCATTTGATAGCCCTTCCTATGCTTGAATGTAGTTATCACAGTTCTCTAGAGTCTTCTGTGCCCCAGGACAAACATTCCAATGAAGCCTCATATTATATGAATCCCAGTCCCCTCATCACCTTAATTATTCTTGTTCTAAAAGTACATTGTCTTATTAATGTTGTCTCTAAAATGAGGCATCAAGAACTAAATCATCAGACATGGTCTGAATGGAGCAAAATTAAATAGGACTAAGCCCTGTTGTTGTGAACATAATGCTAGTATGAATATTAGCCTAAGGCTACATTTTAGATATTTTATGTCATCAGATACACTCAAATTTAGCAAATGTAATAGCAGATAGAAAGTCTTTTACAAACCTTAAAATCATCAAAATTTTGTCTGTCATTTTATTACCATCATTGTCATCATCACCACCACAACCATCATTCTTTCATTCCTCTAAACCCTTAATTACTTTATATATGAACTGATGTCTTACAATAGTCTTCACTTCTTATTTTAATTTATTGTTTGAGTCCAAATGTTTACATTATTTCTATTAAATTTCATGTGATTAAATCTTGACCATCAGTTTAACCTATTCATTAAATTTAGTGTTTTTTGGTATATAAATTTTGCTGGAAAATGTACTAGCTATGCCTGCTTGCCTCATATCATCTATGAATTTAGTTAATATTACTTTTTTGCCATTATCCAAGGTATTGAAGAGATTTTTAAATAGAAAAAACAACATTTTTAGTGATCACTATGGTTAATATCTTTTGAATAGGTTTCTAAGGAAAAGTATTCATGATATTCAAGATTAAGAAGTTTTTAAAATAAATAAAAGTATTTTGTTGTTTTCTAGTTACATATAAGGATAGTTTTCAACATTTGTTTTCATAGGATTTTTCGTTCCAAAATTTTATCTCACCCTCCCTTTCCTCCCTCCTCCCCAAGATGGAAAGTAGTCTGATATAGGTTATATATGTAAAATCACATTAAACATATTTCTTCATTAGTACTCTTGTGGAAGGAGAATCAGAGCACAAGGTTAAAACCTCAAAAAAGAAGGAAAAAAACAGCCCCAAAGTGGAAACAGTATGGTTCAATCTGCATTCATAATCCTCAGTTCCTTTTTCTGGATATTGAGAACATTTTCTATTATGAGTTCTTTGAAACTGTTTTGGATCATTGCACTGCTGAGAAGAGCCAACTCTATCACCATTGCTCATCACATAATCTTGCTGTTACTATGTACAATGTTCTCCTGGTTCTACTCCTCTCAGCATAAGTTCATGTAAGTCCTTCCAGGTTTCTCATAATTTCTTACAGCACAATAGTAGTCCATTACATTCATATACCACAACTTGTTTAGCCATTCCCCAAATGATGGGCATTCCCTTGATTTCCAAATCTTTACCACCATAAATAATGCTGCTGTAAATATTTTTGTACATATGGGTCCTTTTCCCTCTTCTATGATCTCTTTGGGATACAGACCCAGCAGTGGTACCAATGGGTCAAAGGGTATGAACAGGGGTGGCTAGGTGGTGCAGTAGATAAGCACCAGCCCTGAATTCAGGAGTACCTGAGTTCAAATCTGGCCTCAGACGCTTGACACTTACTAGCTGTGTGACCCAGGGCAAGTCACTTATTCCCCATTGCCCTGCCAAAAAACAAAGGGTATGAACAGTCTCATTGCCCTTTGGGCATAGCTTCAAACTGCTCTCCAAAATGGTTAGATCAGTTCACAGCTCCACCAACAATGCATGTGTTCCAATTTTTCCACAGCTTTTCCAACATTTATTATTCTCCTTTTTTTGTTACATTAGCCAATCTGATAGGTATGAGGTGGTACCTCAGAGTTGTTTTAATTTGCATTTCTCTGATCAATAGTGATTTAGAGCATTTTTCATATGTAATAGATAGCTTTGATTTCTTCATTAGAAAACCGCCTGTTCATATGCTTTGACCATTTCTCAATTGGAGAATGACTTACCTTCTTATAAATTTCAATTAGTACACTATATATTTTTAGAAATGAGGCCGTTGAGAAGAAAAAAAAGAAATGAAGCCTTTATCAGAAACACTGGCTGTAAAAAATATTTCCCAGTTTTCTGCCTCCCTTCTAATTTTGGATGCATTGCTTCCCTTTGGACAAAACCTTTTTAATTTGATGTAATCAAATCCTTCATTTTGTATTTCATAATATTCTCTATCTCTTGTTTGCACATAAATTGTTTTCCTCTCTATAGATCTGAGAGGTAGACTACTCCTTCCTCTCCTAATTTAGTTTTGGTATCACCCTTTATGTCTAAATTTGGAACCCATTTGAGCATTAATTTAGTATAAGATGTAAGATGTTGGTCTATGCCTAGTTTTTGCCATACTATCTCATTTTTCCCAGCAGTTTTTGTCAAATACTGAGTTCCTATCCCAGAAGCTGGAGTCTTTGGGTTTACAAAACTATACATTACTATAGTCATTTACTACTGTGTCTCCTGTGTCTAACCTATTGCATTGATTCAACACTCTATTTCTTAGCCAGTACCAAATAGTTTTGATGACTTCTGCTTTATAGTATAGCTTTGAATTTGGTATGGCTATTCCACCTTCTTGTGCATTTTTTTCATTAGTTCCCTTCATATTCTTGACGTTTTGTTTTTTCAGATGAATTTTGTTATTATTTTTTCTAAGTCTATAAAATAATTTTTAGGTAGTATAATTGAATGTATGGAACTGAACAGGTTAATTAATTTAGGGAGAATTGTCATTTCTATTATATTAGCTTGGCCTATCCATGAGCAGTTGACATATTTCCAATTACAAAGATTTGATTTTATTTGTGTGAAAAGTGTTTTATAATTGTGTCCATAGAGTTCCTGGGTTTGTCTTGGCAGGTACACTCCCAAGTATTTTATATTGTCTACCATTACTTTAAATGGAATTTCTCGTTCTATCTCTTGCTGCTGAGCTTTATTGGTCATGTATAGAAATGATGATGATTTATGTGGGTTTATTTTATATCCTTCAACTTTGCTAAAGTTTGTAATTGCTTCAAGCAGTTTTTTAGTTGATTCTTTAGGATTCTCTAAGTGTACCATCATATCAGCAAAGAGTGAAAGTTTTGATTCTTCCTTGCCTATTCTAATTCCTTTAATCACTTTTCCTTCTCATTGCTATAGCTAACATTTCTGGTAAGATATTAAATAATAGAGGTGATAATGGACATCCCTGTTTCACTCCATATTTTATTGGGAATGCCTCAGTCCTTGGGGTGGAGGTGGACAGGGAGGGAGGAAGAGAAGTTGGAATACAAAGTTTTAAAAAATTGATGTCAAAATTTGTTTTTACATGTAATTTGGAAAATAAAATTCTAAACAGGGAATGCCTCTAACTTATCCCCAGTACATATACTGTTGGCTGGTGGTTTTAGGTAGTTACTGCTTATTCTTTTTAAGGAAAGCTTCATCTATTCCTATGCTTTCTAGTGTTTTTAATAGGAATGAGTGTTGTATTTTGTCAAAAGCTTTCTCTGCATCTATTGAGATAATCATGTGATTTTGGTTAGATTTGTTATTGATGTGGCTGCATTCCTGGTATAAATCGCACTTAGTCATAGTGTATTATCCTAGTGATCACCTGTTGTAATCTCCTTGCTAATATATTATTTAAGATTTTTTGAATCGATATTCATTAGAGAAATTGGTCTATAATTTTCTTTCTCTATTTTGGCTCTGCCTGGTTTAGGTATCAACACCATATTTGTGTTTGGATAGTATTGGAATTAATTGCTCTTTAAATGTTTGGTAGAATTCACTGGTAAACATATCTGGCCCTGGAGATTTTTTCTTAGGGAATTGATTGATGGCTTGTTCAATTTCTTTTTCTAAAAGCGGTCTATTTAAGGATTTTATTTCCTCTTCAGTTAACCTAGGAAATTTGTATTTTTGTAAATATTCATGTATTTCATTTAGATTGTCATATTTCTGGCATATAGTTGGGCAAAATAGTTTCTAATTATTCCTTTAATTTCCAATTCATTGGTGGTAAAATCACCCCTTTCATTTTTGATAGGTGACCTCGGGGTGGACCAGGTGTGGCCCCTCCCAAAGGAGTTAGCTAAAAATGGGAATATTAACCTTTACCACAAATAATTGTAACCACAGAACTCAGGTATTCCTGAATCCAGGGCCGGTGTTCTATCCACTACGCCACTTAGCTGCCCCTCTAATTTAGTTTTTAATTGGGGATTTTTAATTTGTTCGTTTTCTAGCTTTTTTAGTTGCATGCCCAATTCATTGATCTCCTCTTTCTCTTTTTTATTCATGGAAGCATTTAGAGATATAAAATTTCCCCTAAGCATTGCTTTTGCTACATCCCATACTTTTGGGTATGTTGTCTCATTATTGTCATTCTCTTAGATGAAGTTATTGATTGTTTCTCTGATTTGTTGTTTGACCAACTCATTTTTTAGGATGAGATTATTTAGTTTCCAATTAATTTTCATTCTACCTATCCATGGCTCTTTATTACATGAAATTTTTATTGCGTCATGATCTGAGAAGGATGCATTTACTATTTCTGCCTTTCTACATTTGACTATGAGGTTTTTGTGCCTTAATACAAGGTCAGTTTTTTGAAAATCTGCCGTATACTACTGAGAAAAAGATATATTCCTTTCTATCCCCATTCAACTTTCTCCAGACACCTATCATATCTAACTTTTCTAACATTCTATTCACCTCTTTAACTTCTTTATTATTTGTTTTGTGGCTAGATTGATCAAATTCTGAGAGGGGAAGATTCAGATCCCCCACTAGTATCATTTTGCTGTCTGTTTCCTCTTATAACTCATTTAACTTCTCCTCTAAGAATTTTTATGCTATACCACTTGTTTAGTGTTGATATTACTTCATTATCTTTCATACCTTTTAGCAAGATATAGTTTCCTTCCTTATCTCTTTTAATTAGATCTATTTTTGCTTTTGCTTTGTCTGAGATAAGGATTGCAACCCCTGCTTTTTTTACTTCAGCTGAAGCATAATATACTCTGCTCCAGCCTTTTACCTTTACTCTGTGTGTATCTCTCTGCTTTGAATGTGTTTCTTGTAAACAGCATATTGTAGGATTATGAAACTTAATCCACTCTGTTATTTGCTTCTGTTTTATGGGAGAGTTCATCTCATTCACATTCATAGTTATAGACTAGCTGTCTATTTCCCTGCATTCTATTTGCCCCCTTTGTATTTTTCCCCCTTTCTTTCAATCTATTCCTCCTCACCAACATTTTGCTTCTGACCTCTACCTCCCTCAATCTGTCCTCCCTTTTATCAGCCACCCTTCTTTTTTATTTAAGAGCAATGAGGGTTAAGTGACTTGCCCAGGGTCACATAGCTAGTAAGTGTCAAGTGTCTGAGGCTGGATTTGAACTCAGGTCCCCTGAATCTAGGGCTGGTGCTTTATCCACTATGTCACCTAGCTGCCCACACCCTTCCTTCTCTTGCCCCTTTCACCCCTTCTCTTTCCCCCCTTCTTCCCTCCCTTCTATCAATAACACCCTTTTCTCCTTCCCCTTTTGTTTCCTTAAAGAGTAAGGTAAGTTCTTATGTACAAATGCGATTGTATTTTATTCCCTCCTTGAACCAAATCTGATGAGAGTAGGTTGAAACAATGCTCACCCCTCCCTTCTTTCCCTCTATTGTAATGGGTTCTTTCTGTGCCTCTTCTTATGATGTAATTAACTCCATTCAACCTCCCCATTCCACCTCCCCCTTCCTCTCCTCCCTGTATTCTCCTTTTATTCCCCACCTTAAGGTTCTTTATATCATCAGTCAAAGTCAATTTAATAACAATGCCTTAATGGAGAAACAGATCCCAAGAGGTAAAATTATTAGCCTCCCTCATAGTGATGTAAGCAGTTTAAACTCATTGAACAACCTTCCCTCCCCCTTATTTACCTCTTTATACTTCACTTGAGTCTTGTATTTGGTGATAAAATTTTCTGTTCAGTTCTGGTATTTTTCTCAGGAAGCCTTGGAAGTCCCCTATTTCATTGAATGTCCATCTTTTCCCCTGAGAGAGAATATTCAGTTTTGCTGGGTAGTTGATTATTGGTTGTAATCCAAGCTCCTTAGCCTTCTGGAATATCATATTCCAATCTCTGCAATCCTTTAATTTTGAAGCTGCCAGGTCCTGTGCAATCCTAACTGTGGCTCCATCATGTTTGAATTGTTTCTTTGTGGCTGCTTGGAGTATTTTCTCCTTCACCTGACAATTCTGGAGTTTAGCTATAATATTCCTTAAAGTTTTTCTTTTGGGGTCTCTTTCATGTGGTAATCTGTAGATTCTTTAAATGATGATTCTATCCTCTGATTCTATAATCTTCAGGGCAGTTCCCCTTGATAATTTCCTGGAATATGGTGTCTATACTCTTTTCTTGATCATGACTTTCAGGTAGTCCAATAATTCTTATATTATCTCTCCTGGATCTATTTTACAGGTCAGTTCTTTTTTTTTCCAATGAGGTATTTAAAATTTTCTTCTATTTTTTCGCCTTTTAATTCTGCTTGACAGATTCTTGGTATCTCGTAGAGTTATTAGGTTCCATCTGCACAATTTTAATTTTTAAGATATTATTTAACTCAGTAAACTTTTTTCCATTTGGACAATTTTTTCTCTCTTTTGGCCATTCTTTTCTCCCATTTTGCCATTTTTTTTCTCATTTGGCCAATTGTATTTTTTAAGGAATTCTTTTCCTCAGTCAATTTTTGTGCTTCTTTTTCAACTTAACTCTCATTATTCTCATCTTTTTTCCATTTTTTCTTCTACCTCTCTCATTTGGTTTTTAAAAGCCTTTTTGAGTTCTTCAAAGGCTTTTTGATCTTGAGACAAGATACTCTTCCCACTTGAGTCTTCACTTGCAGGCATTTTGACAAACTTATCTGAGTTTGAGTTTTGGTCTTCCCTTTCACCATAGAAGCTGTCGATGGTAAGCATGCGTTTTTGTTTCTTATTCATGTTGTAGCCTATTTTTAAATTTGTAAAGTTGAAGTCTGCTCCTGGAGCACAGGGTTCACTGTTGCTAGCTCCTTACAGTTCTGAGCTGTCCCACTCTCAGCCATGTCAAGCTGCAGCTGTGTTGAGCTGCTTGCTGAGCCAAGCAGTGCTGAGCTGCCCTCCTCTTTCTCCCAGGTGAGATAGAGCTTTCCTGAAGTCCTTTAAATTATCTCAAGTAGGAGGATTGTGTTTTTCTGTCTTTTTGTAGGTTATGTAGTTTCATAATCTGTTTAGAGGCTTGATTTACTGTTGTTTTTAAGGGAAACACGGGAAAGCTTAGGCACCTTCCTTGCTTCTCTCTGCCATCTTGTCTCTGCCCAAGATGAAAATTTTGAAGTTATCTTTAATCCCTTTGTCTCTGCCCCCCTTAATTTCTTATTCCCATTTTCTAACAATGTTTTGCTGTCCTTTGTGCAGAATTAATCATAGAGCCTCACAGCTAGAAAGAACCTCAGGGGATATCTAGTCCAACTTGTATCTGAACAAAAATATTCTTGACATTATAAGGGGTAGGTGGTCATCTTGACATCTGATAAGGGTAAACCAATTACTTCTTCCTGAGGTTACCAATTTAATGATTAGAAACTTGTAATTATTACAAAGTATTCCTTTCTTTTTATAAAGCCTAAATTAGTCTCTTTACCACTTCCACCCATTTCTCCTACTTCTGCTAGGAAGTGGAATGAATCTGGAGTTAGAAAGACCTGCAGTAGTCAGACATATTGGCTTCCAATATTTACTAGCAGTATGACACTGAGCAAGTCACTTAATATGTGTCTGTCTCAGGGTGCTAATTGTAAAAAGTGGATAATAATAACATTTATTTCCAAGAATTATGAGAATAAAAGGAAGTAATATTTTTAAATGTTTTACAAATCTGGTGGTGGTGGTGATGATGTCATCGTCTAAGGCCTAGCGAAATAAGTTCAACCTTTTTTTTTCAATATGATAGCTCTTCAGGTAAATGAAATCTTATTTCAAGCTCCATCTATCTTGTACCTTCTCTTTCATTTCCCTCTCTCCTCAAAGCTAAACACTCCCTATTCATTCAACCAATCCTGACGTCTAGACCCTTCACCAAGACATGACTCAGGATTTCCAGGATTCTTTCAAAAATCTGGCCACCAGAGTTCCATACAATGTTTGAGATGTGGTCTGACCAATTCAGAGTACAATGGAATTTTCCCCTTCCTCATCACAATCCTGTAATCCAGCCTGAGGGTTGAATGATCTGGCTCCTAGTGCTATGCCTTGCCAACTGCATCTCCAACTGGCTTCCACAAGGTTTTTGTTTCTGCTCAGTTCTCTTGGATGTTGAAAAATAAATAACATATTGTCCCCTATATTTTGTATTTAGAACATTTTCAACTGTTTTTCCCTAACCATATCCCCACAGCCTAGGGAAAAACAAATTCTTTACACTACATGGAACAATGTCTGTTTAGGATTATTGTTTCATGAAAGGATACATTTTTGTGGCTATGCTTTTATGCATGGTAGAGTTTAGCAAGGCCATAATCGCCTGCATAGCTCTACTAGTGCTAAGCAACAGAGCATAAACAGATCATGCATTCTCTGAACACCATTGTCTGAAGTCTATCCTTTACTGACAGTTGGTTTGTCTAGCTGCTTACCATGTTAAATGTCTAATGCTTGATATAGACTGTCTTCCTAGGGTACCTCATGAAAAGAATTCCATAATGGCTAGAAATAGAACTGCTTTCCTTTACCGATAGACATTGGGCCTACGTGGCTGACTGTCTTCCTCTGGGAACTTTCCTGTGTCCCATCAGTCATGTCAGAAAATGACTGCCTTTTAGTCATGGTGGTTTGTCATCCTATAGGAGAGCCACCAACCACAATATGGACAATTGATCTATGTGGCAGGGAAGTGAAATATTTAGGAATAAGATTAAATTTGTATTCTGGAAGATTTAAAGTAACAGAAGTTCAGAAAAGAAGCAATTTAACTGATTACTTCACATCAATAATTCTGTATTTGTACATACTGTCTTCTCCAGATAGATTGCAAGATCTATGAAGGCAGAGACTGTTTTTACTTTGGCTTTGTATACCCAGTAACTAGTATAGTATCTGGAACATAGTAGGTATTTAATAAATGCTTATTTGTTGATTGATCATTGGATCATAGAATTATAACACCTTGTTAAAATAAGCTGATTTAAGCAGAGGAGACAGAATAATGGTCCCTAAGGTTCACTTGGTTCCATCCTCTTTGGCTATAAGGAGAATCACAATGAATAGCCTTTTTGGTATTGGAACAGAACTTCAGTTTATTGGAAACATTTGTGTAATAGAAAAGCAAATTATGGCATCTAAAAAGACAGGCATCTGGAAAAAGAATTATAGAAAGAACTGACCCTTTTTTCTTAGGAATACCATCTTTCTCTTTGTTGTACTCCAAGATACATATAGAACCACTGACTCTCCTTGATATTTCTCTTTTTTGCTACAGCACAGGCCTTCCTTTTCTCCTCAAAGATATTATGGAAATGTCATCCTGTCTCCAAACATTCTAATCCAGACCGTCAAAATTTCTCCCTATAGTTCTTAGGTAGCATCTTCATTTTATACAAATTGATTTGATCCAGTCTACAGGCCTGGTTATAATTGATTCAGATGGTTTGATTCAATTAAAAATATTCTTACTAGGGACAGCTAGGTAGCATATTGGATAAACCACTGGCCCTGGATTCAGGAGGACCTGAGTTCACATCCAGCCTCAGACAATTGACATTTACTTCCTGTGTGACCCTGGGCAAGTTATTTAATCCTCATTGCCCGGTAAAATAAATAATTAAATAATAAATAAATAAATGGACACATACATACATACATACATACATAAAAACAAAAACAAAAAAAAACAACCCCCCCCAAAAAAAAATAAATAAAAAAATAAAAATATTCTTACTGAACTAAGGTATCAGAGATAAAATAGGATGGCTCCAATCCCAGAGTCTAAGAGTTGGAAGCTATTTTAGATATATAATCTAACCCTCCCATTTTGTAGATTAGGAAATGGAAGCCTAAAGAAGTTAAATTCATCACAATCCTTCCCAAGTCATCAGCTATGGAAATGGATTGTCTAAAATCAGTTTGAAAAATAGAATACATTCACTCAATTTTATCTGCATGTCCCCACAAGTGATCTTCAATAGCTAGCTCTCAATCAATGCAAGAGCCCCCAGTTGTTGGTGCCCTCCTCCAAATAACATGTATTATTTTGTGGATTTTAAAATTTATTTTATTATGAATTTAAACATCAACATTCACAAACAATTCAATATATGAAGAATAAAAAAGCACTGTTACAGTTTGCTACTTTGCATACATTTTATATATTTTTTTCAGCATAGGCATTGTTTCCGTCCAGTAGATGCTAAGTCTTTTAAGGACAGGACTGTTTTATTTTTCCCATTGTTTCACTAGCTTTGAGCACAGTGCCTAGAGCATCATAGGCCCAACCCTCATAAATGTTTATAGAATCGAATTGAATTGTATATCACACTGAATTGGAGTGCATCATGCTCTAGAGATTTATTATCAAATTTTGGCTCTAAAAATATTTTAAAAACAGAGAACTTCTGCTATGCTAAGCATATTAACCACATATATTTGTAAATTCTGCATGTTAAAAATATATTATTTGGATTGTTGGCACAGAGACTATTATTTTATGTGTCCTGCAAGTAATATTTCATCTTATACTACTGTTTTAGTATATTAGGATATAGTAAATTAATGTTCCAGTAAAAAAGTATGTGACAGTAATCATAATTCTTATTAACAACCCATTCTAATGTTCTCTTCTAAACAGCCACATAGAGTTGCTACGATATGAATCTCTGTGAAAGATGGAATTATAAAGATACTGCAATATTTGAGTCCAAATATTAGTATATATTGAAAATGAAGTGTAAATCAACAATACTTTCAGCACTTAAAATTAGACCTGGTTGAGTTCTTAACTATTCCATTGCACAACCTGATAGCACAATACATGTAAGATATATAAAGAAATAAGAATAATGGGGAGTCTAGGCAATATCTAATTAGATTATAATGCATTTGGCTTTGGAATGTTAAACCTATAAAATCTTTTGCACTGTGAAATTAAATTATACATAGTATAGAGATGCAATGAATGAGCAACTCTGGCCCAGATTAATTCATTTTTAATATTTCTTTCCAACATCTTTTCAATTAAAGTCTTCTAAATTATAATTTGAATAATATTAATAGATTCCCAATGTGGTATATTTTTAAGAACCAAAATTAATGAAAATAAAGTTCACACTATGATAGACACATTTTCTTAAAAAGAAAAAAGTAACACTGTTTACCAGATTCACATTCACTTTTCACCTACAAACCTCCCATAAAAATGGCTTCCCCATATAATTGGATCCACTTTTATGAGGTCTCTCTGAATTTAAGAAATTTATGCTTATACAGACTATAAAAATTGAAGAAACATGGTGCTCTCATTTCACCCTCCAGAGTGTCCAACTGCATTTTAATAGGATTAAAAATCCTATATCAAAATGTTAAAAAAAAAATCATCATCACATCCAAGAAATCCCAAAACAGATTTTAAGTTGGAATTCAAAGTTACTCAATTCACCTTATTCAATGATGCTACTGTCCAACTCAGAGCCCAAACCTTATCTTCACCCTTCTGTTTCCACTGTAAAAAATCAATCTCTCTCTCTCTCATTAAAAAATGTTTTGTTTGGATTCCTGATTTGATTAGATAACCTTTTTAATGGGAAAAATCTTGGTGGTTAACAGGGATTCATACTGAATTTAAGGAATGGAAATACTTTAGGGGGAAATTGTTTTTGGGAAACCTGGGAAGAAGAGGAGATGAATATAATTATATCTATTGTTATACTGTCCCAGGAGGTTGATACTTAAAATTTAGAATCTGAAGCATTTTATGGTACTATTGAATGGCATTTCATCTTTGCGTTGTCTCTGCTCAGTTCAAATAATCTCAATCTACTTGATGGCCAAATATGGAATTTTTTCATATCTTAAAGTGCCATGCTCTTTCAATGTTAAACCACAAATATCCCTCAAATTGCCGGGAAGCTCTGTCCCATGCTCCATGGGATTCAATGCTCTCTAAAGTAGTCTATGTGTGGAAATAAGAATTGGACATTAAGAGAAAGATGGCAAGTGTAGAATTTGAAGGAGGCCATGCCAACATTAAAAATACACATATACAAATCAGCAATCCTCTATAATCTTATTTGAGGAACAAATCAGAAAAAAATTTCCTGCCTCAAAATTATCTTGCTCAATAACCTTACCTTCTAACCAGTAGATATCTGGGGATTGATGCTTTTTTTTTTAAGCTTGGCTGTATGAGTAGTCTTTGAAATGGAAATTTCATGGTATCATAGATTTCACTTTATTATTAGTATCATAGATTTTTAAACTAGAGGGTCATAATCTAATCCAACATCTTTATGTTACAGATAAGGAAACTGAGAACCCTGAGACTTTAAATGATTTGCACAAGGTATCATAGGTAACTTGTAGCACTGGAATGTGAACCCAGAACCTTTGACTCTGTACTCAGGATACTTTCTACTGCAATATGTTGCCCCTCCTTCATGAGATAATAGATTTTCATATATTAATGCAACATTTCTTAGTTCAGTAGAGATTAGTATAAATCAGTACTCTGGCATGACCCTTAGAAAAAGTCAGAAGAAATGTAATACTTAATGGAGAAGCTGAGGAAAGACATATTGGTTTTCATGGAAGAGGGTCATTTGAAAAGGCTGGAGATTGGGTATAATTTGCAAGCAATGACCAAATTCACCTACCACATTACTTTGCTTTTGGGGTAGCCCTGAAACAATGTATTTAAAGTTGACCAGAAACTATCTAGGCAGGTAGGTTGCGCAATGGATAGAACACTGGATCTGGAGCCAGGAAGACCTGAGGTCAAATCCATCTCAGAAACTTGCTGGCTGTATTACTGTGGGCAAATCACTTTATCTCTGTTTGCCTCTGTTTATTCATCTGTAAAACGGGGATAATAATAACATCTACCTCTCAAGGTTGTTGTGAAGATCAAATGAGATAATAATTATAATATACCTGGCACAAAGTAAGCACTATATAAATGTTAATTATTATTATTACCCTAGTTAATATCATAAAAGAGTATTTTACCTGAATGTCTCATCATAACTAGCCACTCAATGTGTACAGAACCAAATTTTTATATTTCTCAATAAGTTTTTTCCATTAGTTTCTGCCTCCCCCCCCACCCCCCACCTTCAGTGATTTTTAGATTTACATGTTTAGGACTTTCATGTTGTCTTTGACTCTAAGCCGTCCCTCCCTTCCAATCAGGTACCAATTTCAATTAACCTTTACAATACATCTTCCATCCATCTGCCATTAACATTCCCATAGCAGGGAGTAGAAAAGGTGCCTGCTTTGGAGTCAGGTGACCAGCCTTCAATTCCTGGTTCTACCACTCACTACCTATGCCACTTTTAGCAACTCCTTTAAACCTCTCTGTGTCTGCTCAATTTCCTCAACTATAAAATAAAAGATGAACCAAGTAACCTCTAAGGTCCCTTCCAACTATCTATTATTTATCTATTATCTATCATCTATCAATCATTATCTAATCTTTATATCTATATCTCTTCATTTCTCTCTGTATCTATTTCTATCTCTGTTTCTCTGTCTCTGACTCTGTCTCTGTTTGTCTATGTCTATGTCTCTCCCTCCCTCTCCCTCTCCCTTAGCCATCATCTTGTGATGATCTCAGCCTATCACAATAGCAGGTGAATTGTAGTGCTCCCTACCTCTTTATCCTAACCCAGCCTTCACATATTCCACTAAACCAACAGTCTTTGTTAGGCAGAGATGTACCATGTAAAAATATTTAGCAGTTATTTCCTGTTTAGCAACTATATTTCAATCATTTTATGATGCTATTCAAGTCCCTACACAATCTAGCAGCTACCATACCTTATTCTCACCCTTTCCATGTGCTACTTTCATGTGAAATGTAGTACTTGTTGAATGTTACTAATGTCTCATATTTCTCTATCTTCTGTTTCTATTCATGGAATTCTTTCTCCTATTTGTCTTGAAATGCCAACCTAAGTGCTACCTGCTCGAGAAAGTTCCCTTTCATTTCTTCTAGCTGGAATTGACCTACAGTTTATAATGCATTCTTTATTCTTCATCTAGCATGTTGCTTGCACTTTTAAATGTATTTTTCATGAATTATTTCATATTTTAATTTTTCATCTAGGGGTAATATGTTTCTCCACTGACATATAAGCTTCTTAAAGGCAAGGACATATCTATCTGCCCTTAATACCGCACCTAATACCTGGGTTGCATACTACTCTGTTTACTGAAAACACCATAAATGTTTGGTGAACTAAGTTGAATTGAACCAACGATTCTGAGAATAGTGAGGAAAGTTAAGAGCTGAAAAAAACACTCAAATTTTATGTATATATGTGTGTGTGTGTGTGTGTGTGTGTGTGTCGGCTGCTGGAACCCAGATCAGCCTATGCACTCAAAAGAATTTCATTGGATAAGATAATCAGTTAAGAGAGCCACAGGTAACACATTCCAGAACTGTCTTACCTAGGAATGCGTTTATTATCATACCATCCTAAAGTAACAGTTGACCTGAAATAAAGTAAAGAGAACACCCACTGAGGAATTTATATTTCATTCATTTCAGTTTTAAAAAAATGCCTCATAGCAATATCTCTCCTCATCAACCACTCCCATATTCACCCCCAGGTGAATTAAAAGTCAAAAGTAGTAGAGTCTTAATACTTGGATACACTAGCCAAATATTTAGATTTGTACCAGTAGTACAACTTTTTATTCAGATTGGTAAAAAACTAGCCTTGGGGGGATGATTAGATACACATGCATAAATACATATAGACATGCACATACGCATATACATATATACGTATATACTTGCAAATGTAATATACTTTTAAAAGCCCTTCCAACACTACAAAAGATCCAGAAACTCTTTGTTTTGTACCCAAAGTCTTTATTTCTGCAGACTGAAAGCATGAGATTTATGGATTTTCTTGGCAGTCAGAAGCATATTTTGGCATGTGCAAATTACTTTGAGAACAGAGTCACACCCTTAAATGAACAGCAAATAAATCAGAACCACAGAAATGCTAGTATTTGATATTGCTGCTGCCAGTATCTTAACTGCTTATAAACTTCTCCTCCGGGAGAGGAGAAAATGATTAGAGTACAGAACTGAAGGCCAAGAGTCTATCTCCATCTCCATCCTCAGCAACTAGCTTGCATCAGCAATATTAGGAATATTTTCCTCAGTTTCCCTCCCTATAAAATAATGTTATTTAACTTTTGTTTTATTCCCTAGAGGGATAGAAGTTTGTATTACTTTAGAAATGTTTTCACAGTTGGTATTGGGATTCACTATTATGTCCAAGAAACCACTGTTTCAAGTTCTGAAGAAGATGAGGTTACTGGGCCTTTTACATTAATGCTCTGATATGGGGACCATAGTTCCTCCCCACAACAGTCTTCAATGTGCTTTTTCTATTGGTCTTAGTTTAGCACATGTAAGGGACTATCACATTGGTGCCCCTCTTCTTCCCACACCACTTTCCATTCCCTCTACCACCTCCATTAAATTAGGATTGAAAGTGGTGACGTTTTGGAATGTTGGTCATGCCAAAGGGTCATAGACCAGACTTCTCTGGGGATAAGATGCCTTCTCTCTCTCTCTCTTTTTTTTCTTTTTTCTTTTGGTGGGGCAATTAGGGTTAAGTGACTTGCCCAGGGTCACACAGCTAGTAAGCATCAAGTGTCTGAGGCCGGATTTGAACTCAGGTCCTCCTGAATCCTGGCCCCATGCTTTATCTACTGAGACATCTAGCTGCCCCCAAGATGCCTTCTCTCTTAATGTGTTCCAGAAACAAGAATTATTTTGTCTTGGTGTTGGCTGTTCCTAAATCTCAGAACACATTTCAATGGAAAATAGGGAGGGATTCAATTTTCCAGACATTATAAAATAGGTATATAACATTTTTTCACCTTGAAGATAGATTTTTGGTGAAATGATATATATTTATTTAGCTAAACAATAGTATGCCTAAAGATTCTAATCAAGAATTACATTATAGAGAGTTGAAATGAAAATTAGACAGCCTAAAATTTTATTCAAATATATGTACATGTGCATACCTATATATACTGTATATGCAAATATAATATATATATTTAAAAATCTCAAATAGGTGGTATTAAAATATTTTTAAAAGGTCAAGTTCTTTAAAAAAGTTAAGACAGGATGGACATTAAAGCAAAGTAATTAATAGATTGAATCAATTCAGTCATAGAACCACTGCTGTCAATTAACTGTTTTTCCCCTTTAGAAAAACAATTTGTTTCTATTATAGAAACAGTAATTTTAGTTAAGACCAATGATATAACTTCTGGTGAGTCATATATATCCAATTTCAATCAGTGTTAAATCTAAACCCAGCTTTGTCATTTAGTCCCTGCATGATCTCAGGCAAGGCACGCATCTTAGGGTCTTATTTCCTTATCGGTCAAATGATAGGGAATAAACTTGTTTACTTCAGAGGTGCCTTCTAGCTCTACATTCTATGGTCCAATAATATAACTTCCCTATTTACTGCAATCTCACTTTAAAATTTATTTTAATTTTTAGAAGTTTTGACAATTCTTCCTTTTTATAGGTCAATCATTTCACTTTTTCACCACCCCCTAAACTCATGCATCAAGCAAGAATTGTCAGGACTGAGTTGTTTACTTGCCAGCACCAAACTGAAATCACCTAGAAAACACCTATGAAATGAGACAATTCTGAAGGGATATCAATCTATAGGGGTCCAGAGGAAGAGATTTAGGGAAAGAGATAAACCTGGAAATGGGCTTAGTGTAGCAGTATCTCTACTGTATACTATGCTGATCTGTCAATATGGTGAAGGTAGAGGTAAGAAGAAGTACCTTTGTAGAAAAATATTCCTTAATAATTTCTAAAATAGGTGAATTGGTGCTGGATAAGAAAGAGTGATTTATCAATGGAATAGGTAAACAATATATAGGAGCAAATGAATATAATAACGTAGTATTTGATAAACCCAAAGCTGCAATTGGGACAAAAACTTACTGTTTGAGAAAAAAATACTCTAAGAAAACTAGAAAGCAGTGTGGCAGAAAACAGGTATATATCAACATCTCATACCATATACTAAGATAAGTTCAAAATGGGTACATAATTTTGACATAAAGGGCAATATCATAAGCAAATTAAGGGAAGATAGAAAAATATTTTCTGTAGATCCATGACAGTAATAATAACTGTGAATGGGAATGCGATAAACTCTGCCATAAAACAGAAGAAAAGAGCAGAGTAGGTTGAAAACCAGAATCCTTCAATATGCTGTTTACAAGAAACACATTTGAGGCCGAGAGATACACACAGAGTAAAGGTAAAAGGTTGGAGCAGAATATATTATGCTTCAGCTGAAGTAAAAAAAGCAGGGGTAGCAATCCTTATCTCGGACAAAGCAAAGGCAAAAATAGATCTAATTAAAAGAGATAAGGAAGGAAACTATATCTTGCTAAAAGGTATGAAAGATAATGAAGTAATATCAACACTAAACAAGTGGTATAGCATAAAAATTCTTAGAAGAGAAGTTAAATGAGTTATAAGAGGAAATAGACAGCAAAATGATACTAGTGGGGGATCTGAATCTTCCCCTCTCAGAATTAGATCAATCTAGCCACAAAATAAATAATGAAGAGGTTACAGAGGTGAATAGAATGTTAGAAAAGTTAGATATGATAAATGCCTGCAGGAAATTGAATGGGGATAGAAAGGAATATACCTTTTTCTCAGAAGTACATGGCACATACTCAAAAACTGACCATGTATTGGGGTACAAAAACCTCATAGTCAAATGTAGAAAGGCAGAAATAGTAAATGCATCCTTCTCAGATCATGACACAATAAAAATTACATGTAATAAAGAGCCATGGATAGATAGACTGAAAATTAATTGGAAACTAAATAATCTCATCCTAGAGAATGAGTTGACCAAACACCAAATCACAGAAACAATCAATAATTTCATCCAAGAGAATCACAATAATGAGACAACATACCAAAATGTATGGGATGCCGCCAAAGCAGTGCTTAGGGGAAATTTTATATCTCTAAATTCTGCCATGAATGAATTGGGCATGCAACTAAAAAAGCTAGGAAAAGAACAAATTAAAAATCCCCAATTAAATACTAAATTAGACAGAAGGACCTGAGTTCAAATCCGGAATTAGATGCTTACTTACACTTACTAGCTGTGTGACCCTGGGCGAGTCACTTAACCCCAACTGCCTCACCAAAAAAAAAGGGGGAGGCAGCTAGGTGGCACAGTGGATTGAGCACCATCCCTGGAGTCAGGAGTACCTGAGTTCAAATCTGGCCTCAGACACTTAACTAGCTGTGTGACCCTGGGCAAGTCACTTAACCCCAATTGCCTCACTAAAAAAAAATACTAAATTAGAAACCCTGAAAATCAAAGGAGAAATTAATAAAATTGAAAGCAAGAAAACTATAGAAGTAATCAATAAAACTAAGAGCTGTTTTTATGGGAAAAAACAATAAAATAGATAAAACTTGGGTTAATTTGATTTTAAGAAAAGAAAGAAGAAAACCAAATTACCAGTATCAAAAATGAAAGGGGTGATCTCAGCACCAATGAATTAGAAATTAAAGCAATAATTAGGAACTATTTTGCCCAAACATATGCCAATAAATATGACAATCTAATTGAAATAGATAAATATTTACAAAAATACCCATTTCCCAAGTTAACTGAATAGGAAATAAAATCTTTAAATAAGCCCAGATCAGAAAAAGAAACTGAACAAGTCATTCGTGACCTAGCTAAGAAAAAATCACCAGGGCCAGATATGTTTACAAGTGAATTCTACCAAACATTTAAAAAGCAATTAATTCCAAAACTATCCAAACTATTTGGAAAAATAGGGGAAGAAGGAGTTCTACCAAATTCCTTTTATGACACAAATATGGTGTTGATACCAAAAAAAACAGGTAGAACGAAAACAGAGAAAGAAAATTATATACCAATTTCCCTAATGAATATTGATCCAAAAATCTTAAATAAGATATTAGCAAGGAGATTACAGCAAGTGATCACCAGAATAATACACTATGACCAGGTGGGATTTATACCAGGAATGCAGGGCTGGTTCAGCATTAGGAAAACCATCAACATAATCAACCATATAAATAAGAACACTAAGTAAAATCATATGATTATCTCAATAGATGCAGAGAAAACTTTTGACAAAATACAGCACTCATTACAAATAAAAACACTAGGGAACATAGGAATAGGTGGAGCTTTCCTTAAAATAATAAGCAGTACTTACCTAAAAACATCAGAAAACATTATATGTAATGGAGATAAATTAAAGGCATTCCCAATAGATCAAGGGTGAAACAGGGATGTCCATTATCACCTCTATTATTCAACATTGTACTAGAAATGTTAGTTTTAGCAATATGAAAAGAAAAAGGAATTAAAGAAATTAGAATAGGCAAGGAGGAAACAAAACTATCACTCTTTGCAGATGATATGATGGTATACTTAGAGAATCCTACAGAATCAACTAAAAACTGCTTGAAACAATTAACAACTTTAGCAAAGTTATAGGATATAAAATAAATCCATATAAATCATCAGCATTTTTATGCATGCCCAACAATGCTCAGCAGCAATAGATAGAAAGAGAAATTCCATTTAAAGTAATGGTAGACAACATAAAATACCTGTGAATCTACTTGCCAAGACAAACCCAGGAACTATATGAACACAATTACAAAACAATTTTCACAGAAATAAAATCAGATCTAAATAATTAGAAAAATATCAATTGTTCATGGATGGGCTGAGCTAATATAATAAAAATGACAATTCTACCTAAATTAATTTACTTATTCAGTTTTATACCAATCAAACTACCTAAAATTATTTTATAGAGCTAGAAAAAATAATAACAAAATTCATCTGGAAAAACAAAAGGTCAAGAATATCAAGGGAAACAATGGAAAAAAATGCACAAGAAGGTGGGCTAGCTGTACCAAATCTGAAGCTTTACTATAAAGTGGCATTCATTAAAACTATTTGGTACTGGCTAAGAAATTGAGTGGTAGATCATTGGAATAGTTTAAGCACAGGAGATACAGTAGTAAATGACTTTAGTAATGTACTGTTTGATCAATCCAAAGACTCCAGCCTCTGGAATAGGAACTCAGTATTTAACAAAAACTGCTGGGAAAACTCGAAGATAGTATGGCAGAAATTAGGCATAGACCAACATAAGGTCAAAATGGTTACATGATTTAGACACAACAGGTGATACCATAGCTAAATTAGGAAAGGAAAGCATAATTTACCTCTCAAATTTATGGAAAGGAGAACAGTTTATGACCAAACAAGAGATAAAGAATACTATGAAATGAAAAATGAGTGATTTTTATTACATTAAATTAAATAGGTTTTGTACAAAAAGAAGCAATGCATCCAAGATTAGAATGGAGGCAGAAAGCTGGGAAACAATTTTTGTGACCAATACTTCTGATAAAGGCCTCATTTCTAAAAATATATTGGGAACTAAATCAAATTTATAAGAATTTAAGTCATTCCTCAATTGAGAAATGGTCACAACAGTTTTCTGTTGAAGAAATAAAAGCTATCTATTTCCATATGAAAAAATGCTTTAAATCATGATTGATTAGAGAAATGCAAATTAGAACAACTTTGAGGTACCACCTGACACCTATCAGATTGGCTAATTTGACAAAAAAGGAAAATAATAAATGTTGGAGAAGTTGTAAAAACAAATTGGAAGACTAATGCATTGTTGGTGGAGTTGTGAATTGATCCAACCATTCTGGAGAGCAGTTTAGAACTATGCCCAAAGGGCTATAAAGCTGTGCATACCCTTTGACCCAACAATACCACTATTAGGTCTGTATCGCAAAGAGAGCGTAAAAATGGGAAAAGGACCCACATGTACAAAAATATTTATAGCTGCTCTTTTTGTAGTGGCAAGGAACTGGAAATTGAGGGGATGCCCATCAATTGGGAAATGGCTGAATAAGTTGTGGTATATGAATGTAATAGAATACTATTGTGCTGCAAGGAATGATGAGCAGGAGGAGTTCAGAGAAACCTGGAAGGACTTACATGAACTCAGATGAGCAGAACCAGGAGAAACAGTATCAACAACATTGCGTGTTGATCAACTGTGATAGACTTGACTTCTCAGCAATACAATGGTCCAAGAAAGTTCCAAAGGACTCATGATGGAAAATGTTCTCTAAATCCAGAAAAAAAGAATTGTGGAATCTAGATGCAGATTGAACCATACTGTTTCTACTTTTTTGTTTTTCTTTTTTGAGGTTTTTTCCCTTTTGCTCTGATTCTTCTTTCACAGCATGACTAATGCAGGAATATGTTTAATATGATTGGACATATATAATCTATATCAGATTGCTTGCTATTGGGGTAGGGGGTAGGGAAGGGAGAGAGGGAGAAAAATTTGAAACTAGAAATCTTATAAAAACAATTGTTGAAAAATATCTCTACATGTAAGTAGAAAATAATGAAATATTTTTATGATTAAAAATAAATAAAGTAAAACAAAAGTTAGAACTCTGAAGTATAAACTCATACCAAAAAGATTGGCTACAGTGACAAAAAAGGAAGATGATAAATGCTGGAGTGGGTAGGAAAAAACAGGTACACTAATATATTGTTGGTGGAGCTCTGACCCGTTCCAATCATTCTGGAGACCGATTTGGAACTATGTCCAGAAGACTTGGCCA
Organism: Dromiciops gliroides; assembly: GCF_019393635.1. Taxonomy (NCBI): domain Eukaryota; kingdom Metazoa; phylum Chordata; class Mammalia; order Microbiotheria; family Microbiotheriidae; genus Dromiciops; species Dromiciops gliroides. The sequence continues at coordinate 46,221,087 of NC_057864.1, read as the reverse complement.
CTCTGACCAATACAATGACCCACAAAAATTCCAAAGGACTCAGGATGAAAAAAAAAAAGTTAACTTCCTTCATATAAGGAACTGCTGAACTCTGAGTGAAGATTGAAACATATTTTTCATCTCTGTTTCTCATTGTTTTATATGTATAATGGGTATTGTATTTCCGGGCCCTTTTCACTGTTGTGTGGGAGGGAGTGGAGAAAGGGGGAGAATTTGGAACTGAACATTTTTTAAAAATGTACCAAATGCTTTGAGAATCATAATCTCAATTCACATTGATGGGTTGGGCCACCAAAAAGCAGCTGCTACTTCTCTCCTCAGAGTCTAGGGGTAGTTCTGAGGGGTAGGTAGGTAACTTTTCTGGTTCTAGATCCCACAAACCCCAACTGCTATGTTTCCCATCATGACTGTCAGGTGATACCTATTAGCCAAATTTAATTAGTTTTTTTTAGTAGAAAGGCATCTCTAGTCAGGTGGCATAAGAAAGTATGTGACCCGGGGCAGCTAGGTGGTGCAGCGGATAGAGCACTGGCCCTGGATTCAGGAGTACCTGAGTTCAAATCTGGCCTCAGACATTTCATATTTACTATCTGTGTGAACCTGGCAAGTCACTTAACCCCAATTGCCTCTCTCTCTCTCTCTCTCTCTCTCTCTCTCTCTCTCTCTCAGACACACACACACACACACACACACACACACATACAGAAAAAAAAAAGAAAAAAGAAAGTATGTGACCCACTCTCCTACAATTAGATAGGATTTGGGGAAAGGGCTTAAACACAGAACTTGTGACAAGAGGACAATTCAGAGCTTCTGGAAGTCCTTTTGCTGGAAGTTCTCACTCAACATGTCTCTTTCCTCTAGGTATGGTATAGTTTTACTGCTGGGCTATCAATATAGAGTCCTGAATCGGCCTTTCCTAGCCATGTTGAGATGGGCTTTGGATCCCCAATCCTTGAATCCAGACACAAAGTCTGCTAGGATCCCAGGGGAAAGACTTAAAATCCAATATCTTCCAGACCTCTGAAGTTTAAGAAGACCTTCAGCAGTAAAGAGATTGAGGGAGATACTGGAATCTGGATAGTGAGATGCTCTCATGATACCAAAGCCCTCCCCTGAATTAATTACTTCTCAAGAGGTTGCACTGGACACTTAATTCTGATTCAAGGCACTCAGCTGTCTAGGATTAAGTCTTAGTGCTTTGATATACATTCTGTAGGTTCTTATCAAATTGTTTACTCAGTCAGAGAATTTCCTGCCACACTTACTTGAGATGTCTTTGGTTCCAGGAGATACCCAGACCCTATTCACACAGTTTACAATGGAGAGATTTTTCACTTAATAAATTTATCAATGCACAAAACTGTATCACTTTAAATGCCATGTATTGACTACTGAACTCATTTACTCAAAGAACATTCAAATCAAACAAGTCATGTGAAATAGGTAACCTCCATGATTCCACTTGAGTTTTAACATAAAGGGATATTAATCTATTATTAGAAACTCATTTTTTTATTTTTTTGGAAAAAAAATCAATTAGAAGCTGGATTCTAAGCTGAAAGGTATAGGCCTTATACTACAAGGGTCTCATTGTACAGATGAAGATACTGAGTCCCAGAAAAGTTAAATAAGTTGGTTGGTTAAGTGACAAGGGAGTAAAGAGAAAAGCTAGAACCTGTGACCCTACATATATCATCCTCTCCACTGGGAAGCAGTTGCATTTTAGGGCTCCTGTTCTAATTTTTGTCTTCACTGTCCCAATGCCTAGCACAGTTCCTTATGCATCATGCCTGTTGAACTGTTTGTGAATTGATTAAAAGGTGGTTAATTATTGCCTTATGGGAGGTTATTAGTCAATGTTCAATTAGTACATAATTGTTTGCATGCAGTTTATGCTGGTCAGCACAGAACAGTGGTGACATAGTTGACTATACAACTAAAATGTCGCAATTATTAACTGACATTTATTGCAAAATACATAACATATATTATCTCATTTGAGTCTCACAACCCTGTGAGTCATTTTCCCCCTAAGCATTATTAGCTCCATTTTAATATCAGTCTGGCCTCTAACTTCATCAATACAGGATACTACTACTGCAGCAAATTGTGTCCATGAATGGGGATCAATAATTCTTCAGTCACCTAGAGTTTTAGAGTACTAATGGGACACTGAGTGGCTAAGTTAATTGTGGGTAGGCCTCAGTGGCAGGATTTTTCACCCAAGTCTTCCCGGCCCCAAGTCCATTGTCCTGCCAGCAAACCATGCTACATCACTTCATTTTCCAGATGAGAAAAAATAAGACTGCTAGGGGTCACCCAGCCAAAATGGGGCATAAATGGTTTAGCATCTGAATTACGCTTGGTTGCAGGTATTGTACCCTTGCCCTTGATTCTATATGCCCGCCCCCCCCCGCCCCTCAAAGGCTACATTTCTCAATTATAAGTGTGCTTATACTGTGGTCATAATAATCACAGCCTATTTGACTGTTTTGGTTACATTAATTGGTTTCTCTGATATCATTTCAATTGAATTCAGTTCAGAAATACATTTATACAAGTCTATTAAATGAAGACACTACGTTAAGCACTGGAAAACAAAGAAAAAATTAAAACAATCCTTGCCACCAAGAGGCTTTTAGTCTATTCAGAATTATAACTAAGACATTCTGTACCCCTTTCAGGTTCCCCAAATAAGGCCATAGACAAATGGTAGGGAGAGTGGAATTCCATCCCATGGTACATAATCAGAGCCATCCAGAGCTTGGCATTATGAGGAATTTACCCTGGTCCACATTCCAGTTTTATTCTACCATTTATTAATTATGTAACCTTAGGTAAGCATCAACCTCCCTGTTTAGCTTCCTCATGTTTAAAATAAGGTGCTTGGACTAGATGGCCTTCAAATCTATAATCTTGTGATATAATAATAATAATAACTATAATAATAGCAAGAATAATAATAAGTACAATAATAAAAACCTTACCTAATTATTCTTGCAAACAGGGTAATAACTTCTATTGTACCTTTACTGCTGAAGGAGTGTGAAAGTTTTCAATACCCTGGAGGAAATTCTCCTTCTCCTTGTCCTGGTTACAGACTATGATTCTATTAATGAGTTAATTAATGGAATCAATTATTTACTTATTACTTACTATTACTTATTATTACTAAGTTACTAAGTGATCAGAACAGTCATAATAGCTGTTATCTAATAGCCTTTTCATGTTCTATCTCAGTTCATCAAAAGACAGTGGCAAGAATATTAGTTATCCAATAATTATGTTTAACAAAAATTGATTAAGTTCCATGTTGTACAAAAACCTGCACTAGACACTGGGGATACAAAAAAGACCAAAAAAATTCATCGTCTCTGCCTTCCAGGAGTTCACATTCTCCTAGAAGGGGTGATATATTCAGAAATAACAATAAGTTAATATGTAATTTCGGGTCTGGCCTATTTGAATTAGGTTTTAATTAACCATTTTGTTGGAAACAACTCTTTGCTATAGCAGAGGACAACACTTAACAAAATATTTATGCAAGCTATTTTGATTCTTCTGGTAAGAAAAGATTTCCCTTTAATTTCTTCCTGTAACATCTTGTTTTCATCATCAGGACATGGCCATTGAGAGTTTTTTCTGCATAAGCAAAAAATTGTGGTATTTCTAGACACTGTAATGAAATCAGTAAGGACATTATAACAAAGGAAAACTCTGGGGAGGCTATTAACAGTTTAACATTTTTAGTTCAGGTGGGAATGGTATTCCACTTTAAAAAGGGAGTACAAAATGATGTTCATTAGGACCAAGACTGTGGAACTATAGAAATGAGGAAGAAGGAAAAAAAAAGATGTGGTGGAAATGGAAAATATATATTGCTTCAGAGGAGTTTAGTATAAGTTAATTTTCCATATCTTCATCATTCTCACCATTTTAACTATCCTCATCATTATCAAACATTGAATACCTACTATGTACAAAGCACAGTGTATGGTAATAGAGATATAAAGAGACATAAAATCTAAACTCTGCCCTCATGTAAATTATAATTGAATTAGAGTTAAAGGGATAGAGCCACAAAAAGACTGAAAAGCATTATAAAGAAATAAATTGTAGGGGGCAGCTAGGTGGCGCAGTGGATAAAGCACTGGCCCTGGATTCAGGAGGACCTCGAGTTCAAATCCGGCTTCAGACACTTGACACTTACTAGCTGTGTGATCCTGGCCAAGTCACTTAACCCTCATTACCCCACAAAAAAAAAAAAGAAAGGAAGGAGGGACGGAAGGAAGGAAGGAAGGAAGGAAGGAAGGAAGGAAGGAAGGAAGGAAGGAAGGAAGGAAGGAAGAAAGAAAGAAAGAAAGAAAGAAAGAAAGAAAGAAAGAAAGAAAGAAAGAAAGAAAGAAAGAAAGAAAGAAAGAAAGAAAGAAAGAAAGAAAAAGAAAGAAAGAGAAATTCACACAGGGAGTGCTACAAATAAGGGAAAGGTCACTGTAAAGTTACCTGAAAAAATAAATTATGGTGGGGCAGCTAGGTGATACAGATAAAGCACCAGCCCTAGATTTAGGAGGACCTGAATTCAAATCCAGCCTCAGATACTTGACACTTATTAGCTGTGTGACCCAGGGCAAGTCACTTAACCCTCACTGCCCTGCAAAAAATAAATAAAATAGATGAAGTCATATGTAATTCACAGACATTTTCAATGCCTCATTGTGATAAGGAAATATAATAGATAGGGCACTGGATTTAAAGCCAGGATGACCTGTATGCAAATCCCACCTTTAGATACTTATTATCTGTGTCACCTAAGGCAAGTTATTTCACACCTCTGGGCCTCAATTTCCTTTTTTATCAAGCTGAGAGGAATGAACTCAATGAATTGTAAATTCATCTCAATTTCTAGATTTATGATCTCCTTATCCTTCCTTTGTTAAACCCTATTCTTCATACTTACTATGACCTCCAGTCCTTGACCCCTCAATCATCTCAATGGCCACCTCCCCCACTGTTCTCTCTTCTCTTCTCCCTATCATGACCATTTAATGAACCAACTAAACTCTACACTGCTTTCTTCTCTTGAATCCCTAGCCTCCTTGTCACTTCACCAATTACATCCAGCCATGTCTCAGCCTTGAATAACTCATAATTTGTTACCTTCACTTCTACACACCCTCCACCAAAATGAAGGTGGAGAAAATCACACAATCCTTCTGACAGGGTTCACTACAAATTTATGTTGCACAACCTCAACTGAATTCTCACGACAGCTAGGCAGTCCAACTGCACATCTCATATCAATTTACTATTCCACTCTCCACAGAAGCTCTTCCAAACCTTTTCATCCTTCCTCAAACCTTTCCTTGCTTCTCCTCCCCCAAACTTTCAACTAAGATTCTTTCTTCATATTTTACAAGAATGAGGCCATTCACCATTAACTCCCTCTTCTTCTATCACTCAGATGCCTTCTGCCACTTTCATCCTCTTCACCTCTGTCTCACAGGATGAAGGAGCCTTACTTGTTACCAAAGTTAACTCCTCTACTTGTAGAAGGTGGACCAAATCATGATTTTCATTAACTTTGTAAAAATTATTTTTATTTCTTACCATTTATAAGATTTGATTTTTAAAACATAAAGCTAACCCATTTTATCCTCTCTCCTCCAACAGATTGTGCACCCCCACCTCCACACCAATCATCCTTACTCTTTCACTTATTTCCCATCTCTTCCAGTATATTGGCTTATTTCTTATGGCCTACAGAATGCCCATGTCTCACCCATCTTAAAAAAAAAACTCTCACTTGATCCATCTACCCCTCTTAACTATTGTCCTATATCCCTTTTCCCTTGTAGCTAAATTCCTTGAAAATTCCATCTACAAAAGATACCCCCAATTTCTCTCTCCTCACTCTCTGCTTAACTCACACAATCTGGCTTCCAGCCTTCTCATTCCACCAAAACTGCTCTCTCCAAAGTAACTAATTTTTTTCTTACTTGCCAAATGCTTTGGTCTTTTCTCAATCTTCATTCTCCTTGACTTCTTTTTTTTTTCAGGGCAATGAGGGTTAAGTGACTTGCCCAAGGTCACACAGCTAGTAAGTGTCAAGTGTCTGAGGCCGGATTTGAATTCAGATCTTCCTGAATCCAGGGCTGATGCTTTATCCACTGTGCCACCTAGCTGTCCTTGACTTCTCTACAAACTTTGACATTGTTGAGCATTCTCTCTGACTTGTTTGCAAATGGTCCCCTCCATTAGATTTAAAATTCTTTTAGGGCAGGGATTTGTCTTTTGCCTCTTTTGTATCCCTAGCACTTAGTACAATGTCTGGCACCTAGTATGTGCTTAAAAAATGTTTGCTCATTGATTTATCCTAAGTCATTTGACTTCTTGAGCCTTGAGAAAACTGGATCCAATGGCTTCTAAAGCTTACTAAACTTTAAATGATTTTATTTGTTAAGGGCTAAAATTCTAGCTAGTCTGTCTAAAATATCTAATGAGTGGTCGCCAATAAATTATAAGCTTTAGCAAGAGTTAGACTTTTAAGCATTTATTAAGGAGAATAAGAATTTGGTAAAGAGAGAGAGAAAGGCCTAGATTCCTATCTATTAAAGGGAGAGCACATTTCTAGCTCCGCTCTCCACCAGTGTCCTCAGGAAAAAGCGTGAGACCGAGAGCGAGCGCCAGTCTCTTCCTTCCTCCTCCCACTAGTTTACGTCACTTCCTGATTCCTGGTCTTGCCCTCAAAGACTTTCGCTTCATGGGCAGAACTCTTCTACAGTAACTCTCCAGCAGGTGGTGTCATTCTAATCGTTACATATTGTAGCAGCCACTGTCTTTAAAAGACCTGGGTCACATTTACTGTCACTGCTTACTAACTATCTTCCTTGGAGCAAGTTACACAATCCCAGAATTTCAGAGTTGGGAGAATTTCAGAATGCAAACCAAACCTGAGAAAAGAATTCCCTCTAAAATATGGGCAAGCAGTGATACATTCTTTGGATTTTGAATGAAGATGTTCAGTGATGGAGTTTTCCCTCCTCAGGAAGCTCATTCCATTTTGGGATAGCTTTACTTGTTAAGCAGTTTATTGGGGGGGGTTGTTTGGTGTTCCTCCCCTACATTGAGCCTTTTGGGGCAATTCTACCCATTGTTCTTAGTGCAGCCCTCTGAGGCTAAATGGAACAAGTGTGATTCTGTTTCCACATGACAGCTATCACACCCCAACTTTGTCTTGTTTTTTCCTGGCTAAAAATCCCCAATTCTCCTTCAAACCTATCCTCAGTGGGCCTGATTTCAAGGCCTTTATCCATCCTGATTATGTTTCCTTCTAGGTCCTGTCCAGTTTATCAATGTCCTTCCTAAAATATGGCATCTAGAACTGAGCACAATGCTCCAGAAGTGATCTGGACCAAAACACTAGAGAACAAGACAAGTTTCCCTGGTCAGACCACATCGTAGCCTCTCTGATCTTCAGCTTTCTACTGTGTTATAACTCAGGCAATAATACTTGCCACTGTTACCTCCCGGGGTCTTTTGTGATAAAGGCATTTTCCAAACCCTGCTATAAAATGGGAAAGAATAATTCCTCGATTTTAGAGGTACAAAAAGTCATATTTACAGTCAGTAGGCATTGTCAGATGGAAAATGCTGTTAGCACTAAGCAGAATTATAATCAATGTCATTGTTATCTGAACCACATTGTTTGCAGCATAACCAATTGTGAAAATCACATATATTCACAAATGAAATTAGAAAAACAGATGCTTCTTTTGTTTGGAAAGTTCAGTCCCATTTAGGCAAATCATGCGTCAGTTTCATTGACTCATTCCACAGAGACTGAAAAAAAAAAAAACCCTCTCAAAATAGGAGAAACAGATTTAGTAAATTTGAGGGTTTCAACAGTCATTTATAAAATTTAGATTTACAAACACTTTCAGAGGTATTCAAAAATATTTATAAACAAAATAGTTTTTGTTATGCCACATGTGATTAAATTATGGTTTTTGAGAAACTTATTCAAGAGAAAAACTTTTTTCAGACTATTAAATTTTCCATATTTTGGTTATTCTTGAGACAGTGAAGAAATTATCTCTTCTTTGTCTCTGCTGATGCTCCTGATTCAGATTAATAACCTACTGCAGAGCCATGGGATGGTTTCACATTGAGTGCAAGCCCAAGCTTGATGTCTGACATCAGAGGTCCATCAACACAAAGTAGGATTTACTCTTTTATTTCCCTCAGTTACAACTGTTTTTTGAAGCCTAAGTTTTCTTATTTTATACAAAAAAGATTTTGAGAGATTTTAAGTGATACCAAATTATAGGGATTTATTCATTTGTTTATTTTTGGCAACAGCTTTCATTTTATGTGAACTTATTGGTAGATATGCTTGAAACTTCAATAAAGTGCGCGCACACACACACACACACACACACACACACACACACACAAAATGCTGAGTTTAGGGAAAAAAAGGGACCAGCCTTAACCCCAAAATAACGAATAAGGAACATCAGGCAGAAGTGGCAGAAGAAGTAAATTTTTGCTTGGTATAGGAGGAAACAATCTTAACCCTTAGAGCTATTCAAAAGGAAATTGTCTTCTTGGGAAGGTGATATCTTCCTTCTCACCAGAAATCTTCAAATATTGGCTGGATGACCACTTGTTGAGTATATTGTAGAGGAGATTTCCTGTACTGCTACAGGCAATGAATCAGCAAGCATTTGTATCTATGGGAACTGATTGATAAATCACTCACACTCTATTTTGCCCTGCTACCTGTATCAGATGGGAAAACAGTAGTGATGGAATCTTTTAAGTCAAAGATGGGAAATAAGTGTGACTAAGGCCTAAATACCTCTATTCCATCACTCACTTTAACTTTGAAAAGTCCTATTTAATCATTGGCTGAAATAATGTTGATGGAATTTTATGTGGATTGTTTGAAATACTTGGTCCCTCCCTGTGGGAGCTGCATATAACCAATGATCTAGTTTGGAGCTGAGGATTTGAGAAAATGGCAAGCCAGACAGAAACCTTTCAGCTAAGCCACTGAGAAGGAATCAATTAGCAAAGAAGAGAGGAACTCTAGCTTGGGCCAACCCCACCCCTTGTTTCAAAAGAGTTTCTTTGATGTTTTAAAAGGCTTATTGTCATAATCTTGATTTTGGTTAGATGACATACCCCCTACCAAAAGGGAAAAATTAAAACTACACACATCTGCCTTTACCCCTGATTATTCCCAGGAAGACATAATTTTTAATTTTCTTATATTAACTTTATCCAGACAATAGTAAAATAAGGTTGAGAAAATAGCCTTTGCCAAGTTGACAACCCAGTGGTATGAGTGTAAAACTCAAAGGTTTAGAGTTTTGTTCTTAATCCAAGACTTTGATGGGGACTGATTTTCCTTTATGTCAGTAACATTTGAGTTCTCCTTGCTAAAAAGAAAGAAGAAAAAAATTAAAAACCTCATCAGGCCAATGACTCTTGAAAAAAGACAAACACTTTGATGAGTTAAATGTAAATGGAGCGGAAACATGAGGAATAAATTTCCCTTTTGTTCCCCATAGGGTAAAAATAAAGGGGAAAGATGTGTTTGGGGCTTTGCTGCTTGTAGACTATGAAGAAAGTAGTCTGAGACATACAAGGAAACTTGAACATGGCTGGTCTCTATTTCCTTTAACTTTCCATAGCAATAAAAATGTGCTAGATGATGAGCCTCATTTCCTCATTTCTACAAAAACAAAACAAAACTTTAAAAATTCTTAAGCCTGAAACATTAAATTGTGCATTCTGTATTTGTAAGAACAAGGATATGTCTTTGAATAATACCAGTCTAAAGAGTTAAGATAATCACAAAGAGGGGCAGCTAGGTGGCTCAGTGGATAAAACACCAGCCCTGAATTCAGGAGTACCTGAGTTCAAATCCAGCCTCAGATACTTGACACTAGCTGTGTGACCCTGGGCAAGTCACTTTACCCTCATTGCCCTGGGGGGGGGGAAGATAATCACAAAGAGGCAGGATAATACAGTGGATAGAATGTTGGTCTTGGACTCCATCTGATTGGAGGGGAGAAAAGTTGCATTTAAGAAGGGTACCCAGGGCAGCTAGGTGGCGCAGTGGATAGAGCACTGGCCCTGGAGTAAGGAGTACCTGAGTTCAAATCCGGCCTCAGACACTTAACTGTGTGACCCTGGGCAAGTCGCTTAACCCCAATTGCCTCACTAAAAAAAAAAAAAAAAAAAAAAAAAAAAGAAGGGTTCTCAGAACAACCATTTCTTCATATTTCTTCTGCCTTCCCTCCTCTGAATTTTTTTATTCATGTCCCTGCACCAGGTAGGTCCTCCTTCTCCCACCACCTTTACAGCTTCCTTTGTGAATTATCTTTCCCAATTAGATTATAAATTCCTGTAAGACAGACTCTTTTGTTTTTGTTTTGACTTTATATTTGTATTCCATGTGCTTAAGACAGTGCCTGGCACATAATACTCTGTGTGTGTGTGTGTGTTTGTGTTTGTATATATATGTATATACATGTATATGTATGTATAGATACACACATATACATATGTATCTGTGTATGTGTGTGTGTGTGTATATATATATAAAAATTTTTATTTTTTGCCTAATTGGCTGACTTAGGAAGACCTACATTCACATCAACCTCTGCTGCTATGTTTGAGACTTTGGGCAAGTTATTGTCATTCACTGGATTCCAGTTTTCTCTTCGTTAAAGGGAGTTAAATAAAATGGCTTCCAGTTTCAACTCTATGATTCTATTTTTTTGTGCATATGTCAGTGAAATATGAGTGGCTTTCTGTGAATATTAAAATAGAAACAAGTCTCTGTCTTTAAGAAGTCTACTGGAGAAGTTCTGGTGGATCGATGTAAAACAAAACAAAACTATATATATATATATATACACACATATACATATGTATACACACACACACACAAGTTAGGAGTCAGAGAACCCAAGATTGAATCTGGATTCTTCTTATTGCTGGGTGTTCCATATTGACAAGTACCTTGACCTCTTTTGGCCTCCATATGAGAGAGTTGAACTAGATCAATCATTCCATCCACTAATCAAGAAGTATTTATAAAGTATTTATACCAACTATGTTCCAAGTACTGAACCAAGTACCAGGGATAAACAATACAAGAAGGTCATTCCCTGTGCTCAAGGAACTTACATTCTACAAGAGGATAGAATATCTTCAAAGAAAAATAAATATAGAATATGTAACAAATCAATACAGTGATTGATGGGAGAATCAGGAAAGGTTTCTTGCCCTAGGTGATCTCTGTGGTATCTTTTATCTCTACATCCTAGAATTTAATGATGCTAAACATGATTTTTCAAGCCTGGAAGATAGATAAAATAGGTACTGGGTAGATGACCAGAAAAAGTAATTGCTTTATCAAAAACAATTTTTCATGGGAAGGATTAGATCTTAAACTGAAGTTTGAGGAGGAAGAGGGATGGATTATAGTGAACAGAAGGTAGAAATATAAGGTGCAACTTACTCAAATTTTCAGAAGGGGACAAATAAAAAATGGGTGTACTTTATACAAGAAGTGAAGCTTAGGTCAAAATCATCACCACCACCACCACCACAATCATTATCAAAGCAATTTATAGACATTATCTCATTTGTTACTCACAAAAAAAAAAATCTCTATGATACATTTTCTTCTTAACTCCAGGCAAGTAACAACTGTATTGGCACAATGGATAGAATGACAGGCCTGGAGTCAGGAATACCTAAACTCAAATCTGGCCTCAGATACTTACTAGGTCTCTCTGGGCAAATAAGTCACTTAATCTTGTTTGTCTCAGTTTCCTTATCTGTAAAATGAGCTGAGGAAGGAAACAGCAAATCACTCCAATATTTATGACAAAAAACCATCATAAATGGCATCACAAAGAGTCAGACAAGGCTGAAAAATGACTGAACAGCAACAATAACATCTGGAGAGCAGTACTATGTAGTAGAAATACTCTCAGACTTGGAGAAGTATTTTGAGAAAAGCACAACCTTTCTGAGCTCTATTTAACTAATCTATAAAATGAGCGGGGGGATGGGGGGGCAATTAACTAGTTACCTCACAAGCTGAGGACCAAATGAAATCATTTGGTTGAAAGTATTATGTAATGTGAAAGAAATATATAAAAATAAATTCTTATTGAGAGGCATAGTGAATAGCGGTGGGACTTGGAGAGATCATAATTTGAAGACCAGCTCTGAAAATACTTTGATCATGTGAAAGTTAATTAACCCTTTAGAACACCAGGGTAAGACTTTAGACTTACTCTTATTACATTTTCTATTCTTATATTTGGTCTAATGGTCCTTTCTGCCCACCAAAACCTTTTGGTAATCTTATTTTATTATACAGTGTATGTTCTACCTTCCTTTCTATACTTTGTGGGTATTCTATATCCATTTATATTTTGCATTTATCTACTAAAAGAACAAAAAGCATCCCACATATACTTCTTTAAAATTGAAAATGGGGAAAATACTGCTTTTTCCTATTAATATAAATTTATTTTCTCTCCCTCCACCTTCTTTTCCCACTATGTAGAAAGAACAAGAAAAACAAAATCCTTGTTACAAATGTGCATAATCAAGTAAAACAAATGTTCACGCCGATAATACCTCCAATATGTTTGTCTTATGTCTTCTGCATGCCAAGCCCATCATCTCTGGATAAGGAGATGAGCAATATTCTTCATCACTGCTCCTCTGGAATCATAATAGATCATTTTAGTAATGAGTTATTAAGTCTGACAAAATTGTTCATTTTTACAATTTTGTTACTGCATAAACTTTTCTGCTGGTTCTGCTTACTGCACTTGGCATCATATAAGCCTTCCCAGATTTCTCTGAAGCTTTCTCTTTTGTCACTTCTGATGGTACAATAGCATTCCATTCCATTTGGAAACCATTATTTGTTCAGCTATTGTCCAATGGATGGGTAGCCATATAGTTCTCAGGATTTTTGCTAGCATAAAAAAAAATAACCATAAGTATTTTTTATAAATTTTACATATGAGTTCTATTTTTTTTATTTCTCTAGGAAATGGCTATTGGTATTGCTGGAGTTGATATTGCTAGACTACCTACCTCACACAATTGTTGTGAGAAAAGTATTTTGTAAAATTGAATAAACTATATAAAATCCCTCAGATTTAGCAGTAAGACTGAAAGTAAATGGAAAGAATTCAGTCTCCCACAAAAAAAGAAGGGTTAAAAGATTAATACTTGTCCATCTGGAAGGGAAATAAATAAAGGTGGCATGGGGAGAAGTTTACACCATTCAAAATGTGGAAGACAGACGAATCATAGAGAATCATAGACATACAGTAGGAAGGGAACTTAGTTCATTTAGTCCAAATGGTAGATGAACAAGAAAATCTCCATTACATACAAATATCTACCTAACCACTTTGGAGATATATTGTAACAGGGATTCTTTTGTATGTGAGGATGGGGACACTAAGGTTCCTTTACACTGGAGTTTTGCAGTGCTTCCAGAGAGGATACCCAATACCCCTTGAAATAGACCATTCAACTTTTAAATAGCTTTAATTCTTCTGGAGTTGTGTTTGTCTCTCTCCATCCTTCTGTGAGGGCCAAATTTAATAATGGGAAGAGTTCATTGGGTGGCTCACCTTAATATTGGGTAAGAAAAAGAAACAGCCTCTTTCAAAAACAAAACAGGTTTATTGATGAGAACAAGTTTAAAACCCTATCTGAATCACAAAAATGAGATTAATAGAACTAGAAATAATGTATAAACCTCTGGGGTAAAAAGGGCCCAGGCACCTCGAACCTGCCTCCAGCCTAGCTAGCTCCAAAGAAGCTAGCTCTGCCTAAAAAAACACAAACACAAACTCACCAATACTCGAAATCTGTAGCTATTAGCTTTAGTCTCTTCTGTTTTGGTCCAAAGGTCAAACATCCGCAGCTCCCCTAAAATGTCTGCCTTCCTTCCCCGTTTCCCTCAGAACCCTCTCTAACTAACTGCCTTTTAACTTCTTCTCCCTCCCCCTAACTGAATCTCAGCTGTATATCTAAGTGACTTTATCACAGGAAGGGGATGGGCAGTTCTTAGCCATGCTGAGTCTCTGATTGCCTCAGCACACCCACATGGGCTGTCCCCATTATAATCTAGCCAGACCCACATGGGCGCGGGAAAGCTATTAGAGGAAGGCTTGTTACTTAGTTTCAATAAATGTTCCCTGTGGTCAGAATTCCTTTTGTTTGTTCAATTATCACCCAAAGTACACACCCAAGCTTGCATTTTTTTCAGTCTGAGCATAATAAAGCAAAGATAGGGTTATGAAAACCCCAAATCACAATTAATTCCTTATACTTCTTAACATCAAGCCTATATTTTTCTTTTTTACAACTAGTACCGACTGCTCCTAGTTCCTCCCTCTGTGGATAAACACAATGTATTCCTCTATACTGACATGGGGCTTAGGACATATCTAGGAAGGGATCATTAAAGTTTAGCTTGACCAACTAGATAGCTGGCAGTATACACCTAAGAAGTAAGGGGAGATAAAATTCTATAGACCTGGGACAGCACCAGGAGACATAGATAACTACAGAAGCCTTTCCTACCCCATCCCCAAAAGGAACTTTCCATTGTCAGGTGGTCACCCCATCTATCCTTTACAAAATCTTTGGCTTCCCTTCAATCAGTTAGAAGAGAAAGATGTCTCTAAGCCATCTCCTCCCCTTGAAGCAAAGTCTTCAACTTCCCTCTGTGCAAAAGTTGTAATTCTTTAAAGAGGAATACCTAAGAATCCAGTACAACCTATTTCTGCTGTGACAATATGAAAGCCTTGAAAAAACTCATAGCTAACTACAAGTTCCCTCTAAGTCTTCTTTTCTCAATAATAGAATATGCCAGTTCCTTCAACTATCCTTATGGACCTGACATGTCTATTTTTTTTAATTGACAAACAACATACTTTTATTCATTCATTCATTTACTTATTTGTTCATTCATTCATCATCTATCTATCTGTTTGTTTCTTTACATACTAAAGCAATAAACATTTTTTGTTTATAGTCTTGGGCTCCAGTTTTTATCCCTCCTTCCCTCCCTCCCCACCGCCCTGAGGGAGCAAGCAATCAGATATGGGTTATACATGTACAATTATGTAAAACATTACTATATTAGTCATTTGGTACAATAAAACTTGAATAAAAGAAAAAATGAAAGAAAATGAAAAATAACATGGTTCATTCTGTTCCATAAATATAATTTTTTTCCTTTGCAGGTGTATAGTATATTTTAATAGTCTTTTGGGATTGTCTTGGATCATTGTATTGTTGAGAATAGTCAAGTCCTTCACAGTTCCTCATCAAACAATATTGCTGTCTCTGTGCACAATGTTCTCTTGGTTCTGCTCACTTTATTATACATCAGTTCATACATGCCTTTCCAGACCTTTCTGAAATCATCCTGCTTATCATTTTTGATAGTACCATAAAACTCCCTTACCATCATATACCACAGTTTGTTTAGCTACTCCCCAATTGATGGGCATTCCCTTGATTTTCAATTCTTAGTCACCACAAAAAGTACTATTATAAAGATTTTTGAACAAACAAGTCTTTTTCTCTTTTTTGGGATCTGACACTTATCTTCATCAACCTAGTTGTCCTTTTCTGAATGTCCTTTGTCTTACTTTTATAGGAACGTCATTCCTATTGTGATGTTTAAAATCTAAATGTGGTCGCCTTAAATTAGAAGCTTTAGCACCAGTCTTTGGGTATTAAGCATTTATTAACGCATACCAGGTATTAGAAAAAACAAAACAAAACGTGGAGTTAAGAAAAGGCCTATCTAGCCTAGAGTTCCAGCGTGGTCTGGTTCTTCCTCAAGTTCTCTGCCATGAGCCTGCTTCAACCACGAACTCCTTTCAAACTGAGTGTGGAAGCTTTTTATAGGTCTGGAGCAAAGGCAGTCCTTACGCACTGCTTCAAGCTGATTGGTAGGCATCATCCAAATCCATTGGTTCATTGGACTTGAAGGTGGTCTAGAGTTGAGTTCAAAGTCCTTAGCTTCTGAGAACAATACTGTCTTAAGGGGTAGCCATGTGTGGTTACAGTCTAATTAACCTGAAGTAGGTTAATCAGCAAAGTCAATCACTCTCACTTAATTCAATCAGTTTAGACTAATCTCCATTGAGAATCTGCCAAATCCCATTATTTTCTCACACTATTAAGTGGTACCTAGATTTGAACTCCATATTCCACATATGGTCTAATCATGCCAGGTATTAGTAGTCCTGTCACTTCTCTAATCCTGGACATTGTGCCTCTATTAATGTAGTTCAAATGTCCATGAATTTCCACACCTTTCAAATTGTATCAATAAGTCATGAAGCTTCAATTCCCTCGAATTTCCAAGATCTTTCACAAAAGAACTTTTGTCTAGCCATGCCTCCCATCCCCATACTTATAAAAATGATTATTTTTTTAACCAAACTAAAGAATTTACATTTATCACTCTTAAATTCCATATTTTTAAACATGGACCAATGGATCAGTCTACCAAAATCAATAAATCAATTAACAAACATTTTTTAAGTTCCAACTATGTACCAAGAATTATGCTTACTATAGGGCTTTAAAAAGAGGCCCAGGACAGTCTCTGACCTCAAAGAGCTTACAATCTAATGAGGGAGAAACATTTTTGATATCCTGACTCTATTAATGTTTTAATTTAATTTTCAAAAATTTTATTGGCATGCTTTGCTATTACATTACAGATATTTTGACTCTGTTTTCAATATGTCAGCCATCCCTTCATAGCTATGGCACTCTTGCCTCTTTGCAAAGCCAATCTGTGCTTTGATTTATTATGAGAATACAAAGTACTTCTCACACCCCTTTGATAGTCAACCTTCCCTTATAGGTAAATGAATAAACCTTGAGGAAGAGAGTTTAAGTAGAAAATCTATATCTTTTCTTCTTGATTCTTCTAGAGAAAAAAAAAAGGCGGCATAAATGGAGCAATGGGTTTTGCTCTCCATGTGTTTTATTTACTTGTGATATGGTAAAGAGGAAAGAATGTTGAACAGATTCATCAAGGATAATCCTGTGACCTTAGCACCCTCTAAGGTGACAAAAGTCTGATGGAAAATAGATGAAGAAGAAAAATTAGTTAACTGAGTGGTAGCTGCTTATCATAGCCTTATTCAAAGGTAAGCCTTGTTTTGTCAAGATCTGTACTATCAATCAATAAATCAAGAGCATTTTTTTTTTACTTTGCACTGGCTGTCCTCCATGCCTGAAGTGCTCTCTGTCTCTTCAGAGACATCCCTTTGTTTCCCAGTCTTATCTTAAAACACAGATCAAATCCTACCTTTGGCGTGAGGCTACATCAAGAAGCTTAATGTCTAGAATACAAGGAGGTAGATAATTGTTCTGATTTCCTTGGCCTTAGTCAGACAAGATCTTTTGTGTTATACTCCATTCAGGGTACTACATTTTAGGGGAGGACAAAAAAACTTGAGTGAATTAGTCAACTAGGTTTTGTGATAGATAGAGGGCTTGACCTGGAGTCTGGATACTTCCTACCTCAAATACTTATTCATGTCCTCCTGTAAATACTCAAAGAAAAAACAAAATCTTTTTTCTAAGTTGAAATCTTCTTATCCATAACTTCAAATTATTACACTTAGTTCTATCCTCTGGGGCCAAGCAGCTCAACTTTTTCTCTAGCTGCCATTTGACAAGCCTTCAAAATTTGAATACAGCAATCATATGCCCACTAAGTCTACTCTCCCCCGGGCTATACAAGTATAAATCCTTCAAGTGATGGATTTTAGTGCCCTCATCATCCTGGTGTGCCCACTCTAGATGAGCATGTCAATGTTTCTGCAAAAATATGATACCCAGAATTAGATGTAATATCACAGATGCAGTCTCATTAGCACAGTGCCTGGAACACTATAAGGGCTTAATGAATGCTTTTTGCCTAAATGATTAATGTACCGTAACTTCCTTAGTACCAGAAACAAAATTTCATTTAATGGAGCCTAACATCACATGACCTTGACTTCCACAATTCTAAAGACGATAAGGAATTGTTTTTCCTCCCATAATTGTCCCAGCCCTTTTCCCAGAATTGTATGTTCACACCTCTGGGAGGTGTGAATTCATTTGGTTCACAGTTGACCAAAGTAGGTACTTAGGGAGTTAGGCCTGAAGAGCTCACTGTTACTGAACTAAGGAATCTAGGAGAGCCATGGAAGTCAGGAAAACCATCAGATGGAAGCGAAGCCTAGAGACATTCCCCAGAGTGTCTCATCCAAAGATCTGAGTGATATCCAAAATTATTGAAAGAAAATTTTCTGAAGAGGGGGGCTGCAAATGAAGTAGTAAGGGGGAAGATGCCAAAAAACTTGAGAAAGTTGAGAATGAGAGACAAAGGATAAGCAGTGAGAAGGAAGAAAAGAACAATAAAGAAGGAAAAGAATAGTAGGAAGAATTTGATTACTATCTGCCCATGAAGCTAAGCCATCAGGGTTCCTTCATGGCTTCCTTCCTGCTATGTCTATATGTCTACCTTTTCTGGTCCCATCCTCCCCATCCCTCTTGCCCATCCCCCCACTGTGGATCAAGTAGATGGCAACTTTGGAATGACTGAAGAGTGACATCTATAACTAGGTGGCACAGTATATAGATATAATTCTTGATCTGGAGTCAGGAAGACCTGAGTTCAAATATAGCCTTAGACATTCACCAGCTTTGTGATGCTGAGCAAGTCATTTGCTTTGATTCTTGGCAACCTCTCTATGCTTTAATATCTTCATCTGAAAAATAGGAATGATTATAGTATCTACCACTCAGGGGAGAAAGAGAGAGAGAGAGAGAGAGAGAGAGAGAGAGAGAGAGAGAGAACCACACACATACACACACATGCAAAGGAATTCATGCCGTATACAAATGGGTTTTTGGTCTTTTCACGTTTTTCTTGCCTCTTCCCTGGGTTCATTCTATATTCATAGTAGGCCTTTATTAAGTGTTTGTAGATTGATTGCCTGATTGCCCTTCTCTAGAAGAGATCATAAGAAAGGGTAAAGGACAAATATGTACAAAAATATTTATAGCAGCTCTTTTTGTGGTGGCAAAGAATTGGAAATTGAGGGGATGTCCATAAATTGGGGGATGGATGGGAAACAAGAGACGATATATGAATTTAATGGAATACCATTGTGCTATAAGAAACGATGGTCAGGTGGATTTCAGAAAAACCTGGAAAGACTTACATGAACTGATGTTGAGTGAAATGAGCAGAACCAGGAGAACATTATACACAATAACAGCAACATTGTGTGATGAACAGATATGACAGACTTAGCCCTTTTCAGCAATACAATGATCCAAGGCAATTCCAAAAGACTCATGATAGAAAATGCTCTCCATATCCAGAGAAAGGACTACAGAGTCTGAATGCAGACTGAAGCATACTTTTTCACTTTTGTTTTGTTTTTCTTTTGCATGTTTTCAGCCTTTTGTTCTGATTTGTCTTTCACATCATGACTATAGTAGGCTTCCACCAGTCATGGACAACCATGGATCAGCACTTTGAGGAGCCACAGGCCACAGTGTGGCTGTGCAGTCCAATACAGGAGCCACAGCTCCTGCCGCAACAAGGACATCAGAAAACTGCACTCTCTGTTGCCTGTAGGTTCCTGTGTCTCATTTGCTTTTCTTCCTCCAGAGCTTTAATGTGATTGTTCTGTATAACCTATATCAGATTGCTTGCTATCTTGGGAAAGGGGTAGGGAATGGAAGGAGCTAGAAAAATTTGGAACTCAACATCTTACAAAAATGAATTTTGAAAACTATATTTATGTGTAAATGGGAAAAAGAAAAGACTATTAAGTGGAAAAAAATTAAAAATATACCCCTGAAGGTCAGTAATTTCTTTTACGTTTACACATTTTAGAAAGCTACCTAGAACACTGAGAATTTAAAGTTACTTAGCCAGCATCACACAGCCAACATGTGTCAGATACTAGTCTTCAACCAAGATCTTTCTTGTTCTGAGATAGTTTTCAATGTAATATAATGCTACTGATCTTTCTCAAAAGAAATTTATTTATACATATATATATATATATATATATATAGACATATAGACATGACAGTAACCTGAATTACTAAATTTGTGTGTTTATTTGTATGTATTCATATACAAAAGATAATGCAATTGTAAGCACTAAGTCATTCAGAGAAACAACCTGGATATATACATAGATATAGATCTTAATCCCATGTCACCGGGAAGACGGTAGTGCTCTCAACGGTAATAGGTTGGCATCTTTTTGCAACCTCTCATCTTAGAGAGTTGTATAGAACACTAAGGGGTTAAATAGCATTCCTTGGATTATACATCCATTATTTGTCAGAGACAGAAATCACTTGGACCTAGTACCCCACACACTTTTATGCCAGCTCTCTACCCTCTGTGTCATGCTGTATGCTTTTCAAAGATGATGTATATACATTTATATATTGCTATGACTGTCTATCTCTTTCTCCATCTTTTCCTCTCTCCCTTCCCCCTTTATTTTTTCAATTTATTTCTCCCTTTATCCCTTTCCTCCTTTCATTTCTCCCTTTGTTCATCCTTGTATCCATTCCATCTATCAATCTATCAACCATCCATCCATCTATCTGTCTGTCTGTCTGTCTATCTATCTATCTATCTATCTATCTATCTATCTATTATAATGACTGGAATGATGCCACCTGCTGGAGACTTACTGTAGGAAAGCTCCACCATGAGGAGAAGGCCTCTGAGGGCAAGGCCATGCAGCTTTTCTTTGGCGTCAGGAAGTGACATTTGCTTGTGGGAGGAAGAGGGGACAAGGCTGGCTCTCTTGCTCTCTTTCCTCAGGATGCTGGTGGAGAGTGGAGCTAGAAATGTGCTCTCCCTTTGATAGATAGATGAATCTAGGCTTTTCTCTCTCTCTTCACCAAATTCTTATTCTCCTTAATAAATGCTTAAAAGTCTAACTCTTGTTAAAGCTTATAATTTATTGGTGACCATTCATTAGATATTTTAGACAGACTAGCAAGAATTTTAGCCCCTTACAGATGGCTGACCATGAAGAGGAAAGCTGAACCTACAATCTATCTATCTATCTATCTATCTATCTATCTATCTATCTATCTATCTATCTATCTATCTACCTATCATCTATCTATCTCTACCTTTCTATGTATTTATCTATCTATGTATCTATGTATCTATCTCTACGTTTCTATGTAGTGGTAGTGTCAGGATGTAAACCTGGATTCTCTGACTTCAAAGTCAGTATCTTTTGTACTGCATCACACTATGATTTTCCAATTAAAAATAAATTTCAAATTCATATTGAAAACTAGAACCTAGTACCTCTCTTGCCTCCCAGTTCTTTTTTCTTTTGATTTACTAAGCCCCAGTCACCACTTTTCCAAAGGAGATGGAGAATGAAAAAGCCACTGATTATTTTCCAGTCCTCCTAAGTGATTCAAAGAACTTTCATATTAATAATAATGATACTTCTTGAACACAAAGGAGGGTAGAATCAATAGGTGGTGAAGATAGTCTGTTCTGGCTCTGTTCTTTTGTTTCTCTCACTATAGTTAACCCCATAGTAAAAAAGAAATAAAAAAGAAAAGGAAAAAAAATATTGGTTGCATTCCCCTGAATTTTTCCCCTCTACTTCAAAAGAGAAAAACATGGAGTCAATGTTCTTGCCATGTAGTACCAAGGCATGTTGTCTTCAATACTGTCAAATGTTCTGTCACACATCATTTAAATGTCCAAAGTTCTGGGCTTGCTGGTTACAGAAACATTTGCAATTTAATAGACTTGATTGTCATCCCTTCCCCCCACCCCTGAATTTGGAATACTTGCTAAGACTTGTGAAATTAAAGCTTGACTGACTTTTTTTTTTATCCATATGAATAGAAAAAATATATACATTACAACAAATGTATTTGGAAAAAGAAGCTTTTATCACAGAAAACTAGAATTTTGGATTTCAAAATTGCCTCAGACTTGATCTCCTTTGTCTTTCTCATTTTATAGATGAGGAAATTGAGTCCCAAAGAGGCTGATGACTAGAACAAGGTTAAACAGCTATTCAGTGGCAGAACTGAACTGGGGCTGCAAATTAGTTCAGGTCTCTTTCCATTAGGTTTCCTCTGAATTTACTTCCTATGATTTTTATTTTCATCATTTTATCCTAGTACTTATACATTTTTCATCTCCTTTCTTCAGTGCCAAATATTATTCCATACATTAGATGTTTATAACATTGCAAGATCATTATCAGGTCTCAAGTATATCAAATAGCCGAACTATACAGTTTTTCACTACACTAATCATTCTTTCTATAGCCAATAGCTTAGATTTTTTTTTTAATTGTCTATTGCTTACAAGTCTTCCTCTTGTCTGGATTGCTTCCAGCTTGTCTATGACTACTTGCCATAACAAAGAACTCAGTCTTTCAGATAATCTACCATTGATGAGGGTCTATTACAGGCCAAATTTCAGAGCCAAAAAAGAAATTACCAGTTAGCATTACAGTGTTTCTATGTTCATATGACTTGATATCTGTTGAATTTAATGGTGGGCTCTCTGTAAACACAGGAATATGGAAAAACAAACTCATTCATTGGAGTCAAAATGCAATTTTGCTTTGATTATATCTATATTCCAATCAATAGTCTTCTGAGGCCTCAGTTTTTCATGTTCCTTTGTGTGCCTAAGACTAATTTCCAATGGAATTCTAGAGTTTTCAAATAAGGAAAGATCTGAGAGGTCATCTAGTTCAATTTCCTTATTTCACAGATGGAATAACTGAGGCTTAGAGAGAGGTACAATAAATTGCTATAATCTCATTCATCTAGTCTATGGAAGGATTAGTACTCGATCTAGATCTTTTTTTATCAGTTATTTGTTGTTTCTTCAGTATTTGGGTTAGTATGACACTCAAGGAATTGGTTACATCTTTGTACATATGTTTTATATAATATGGAAATTTACAACTATTGAGGTGTATATATGTGTGTGTGTGTGTGTGTGTGTGTGTGTTGTTAAGGGCTAAAATTCTAGCTAGTCTGTCTAAAATATCTAATGAGTGGTCACCAATAAATTATAAGCTTTAGCAAGAGTTAGACTTTTAAGCATTTATTAAGGAGAATAAGAATTTGGTAAAGAGAGAGAAAGGCCTAGATTCCTATCTATTAAAGGGAGAGCATATTTCTAGCTCCCTTCTCCACCAGAGTCCAGAGGAAAAAGAGTGAGACCGAGCACCAGTCTCTTCCTTCCTCCTCCCACTAGCCCGCGTCACTTCCTGACGCCAAAGAAAAGACGCCTGGTCTTGCCCTCAAAGACCTTCACTTCATGGGCAGAACTCTTCTACAGTAAGTCTCCAGCAGGTGGCGTTATTCCAATCGTTACAGTGTATATATATATATATATATATATATATATATATATATATATATATATATATATATATATATACACACACACACAAACATACATACATACATACATATAGGTAGACAAAATCAGGTCCTCTGGAAAGGTGATACATGGGGCCATGCTGGAGAACACAAAGGTAATCAATGCCTCAACAAAGTTTTACTACTATATGGTCTTTTGTGTCCAGGAATGTTGTCTTCTGGACCTACGGAAACCTATAGCATCTACAAGGCAGGCAGTAATGTACCTGGGGGTGGGGGTGGGGGGGCCAGTGCTGGCTCTGCTTTATAGCAACTACTTTAAGATTGTACAAGTTATATCCAGCATCACTAGGCAAACAGGATTTAACAAATAGCCATATTGTATTATTCCCCCTTTTCTAAGTTTAGGAAGAATGTGTTCATAGTGTTTTCTCCCTCATATCTATACCTCCTCTCTTAGAGAAGGAAGCCCTAATTCTGAGGAAACAAAATAAAGACAACCCTGGTAATGCAGCAGAGAACCATTGAGTGTTAGAGGTGGAAAGGTTGTCAGAGGCTTTGTTTATAACTGAACTACAGTCCCCTCTATAATCCTCCTGATAGGGTATTTGTCTTTTCAAAAGAACCATGAAAATCATTAACCCTAAAAATGAAACATCTCAATTTATCAAGGAATGAGGAAACATCAAGGTAAAGAGTCTTGAATTAACCCATGAATGTACTTCAGCTTATATTGAGATGAACACATTCCTGGGCAGAGGGAATAGTATAGCCTTGAAGGCCCATTTAATTTTTGGTCTATATACTGGGACTACCACCAAGGGAACCAATTATTGCCAACTATTTTGCTGGTTTTTTATATAGCATGCTACCTGCTAAGAACTAGACTAAGATCAACCTTCAAATGGTAGTGATTTTCAGTCACTAATTATCTGGGATTTGAATGGGGCTTTTTAATTGGGTTACCAAGCAACCTTCAAATATTTTGGTGATATCTACCAGGCCAATTGGGTCATTTGTCACCCTCTCTACTCTCCTTATGGTGCCCTTCCTATGAGAGCATTTCATATTTGAAAACAACATATCCCTTATTTGTCATCAGTTAAGTGGAAAAACATGCAGTTGAATTTTTTGTTTATTCTTTCCATTGCCTTTATTTCTGTCTGCATCCCCCAACGCTGCCCCCAAAAAGGTATAAACAGAAAAATGATTGTGGGGAATATGGGTTAGCTATTAACTATCTAACATAGTGAGTCTTATAATTCTTTCTTTTCTTTTCTTTTCTTTTTTTTGTGGGGCAATGGAGGTTAAGTGACTTGCCCAGGGTCACACAGCTAGTAAGTGTCAAGTGTCTGAGGCTGGATTTGAACTCAGGTACTCCTGAATCCAGGGCCAGTGCTTTATCTACTGTGCCACCTAGCCACCCTTATTTCTTCTAAGAGATGTAAGAACTCATAAAAAAAAAGACTATCTGCAAAGAATTGTTTTGGAAATTATAAACCATTTAATTAATAAAGCCGAAACCCCTTGCTTGTTGCTTAAAGCAGTTTTAAAAGCATCTTCAAAACAAAATTATAAAGATAGTCTTATGGGTTTTGATTCTGCTAAGAGTTATTTTCAAAGGCAATTTGTAGGGGAGGGAAATCTGACTTTAATTTTTTTTTTTCCCAGATGCCTCTGTCAGTCCCCATGGCCAAACTTAGTTATTCTTTTGGCTGCTACTGTCATTTCTTTCAGTCAGTCTTGCTCAACTGTCCCACCCCGGGTTCTTGGGTTCTTCAGATTGCCTATTGCAGTTTGTCTCTCCCGCTTCCTCCCATCCCGCCCCATGTTCCTTTTTTTCTTTCCAGTGTTACTTCTCAGCCTCTCTGGCACCTCTCTTCCTATGGTTTTCAGGTAATATTTCACATAGCCTTTCAACTTTTTACTTCCACAAACATACTATGATCCCTTCAGAAATGTTGTTTTCTGTCTTTGATCTCCATGTGGCTTAACTTTCCTGTTAGAGATAGAGAGGTAGGGAGAGCTTGGCAACTCCCAGCTTCTCTTCTGTAGCCATTCTTTCCATGCACCCAGATCATTTTTTTAAAGCACTTATTGGTCATTATCCCTACAGGAGGTTGAATTTTGTTTGCATGGTTCTATGTTTCTGTGACCATTTTCTCCCTCTTCTCTGCCTGTATACTCCATATATAGACCAAAAAAAAATCTTTACTTTTTTCCATTTCTGGTTTTATTTAACATAGGAGAAGTGTCTCAGCAAATAATAGGCTAAAGAACAGTGTACTTTCCAAGACTATGCTGTCACACACACACACACACACACACACACACACACACACACACACACCACCCTCTTTCAGGCTCTGATTCTGGATATATTTTTCCACACATACCCCTAACCCCTGCCCCATCCTGATTCTCTCTCCAGGCACTCTTTTTTTTTTCCTTCTGTACAGATATAACTGGGGCTCAGAATTGTGCCAATCAGATGTCACACATCTGCCAGCCAGAGCTTGTCATAGCAGTTCCTAAAATACTGATGTTGTTCCATGGGGATCAGAACCAGGACTATACAAGCTCTCTAGACAGCCACAAAGGCAAAATGCTTCAAGTGGGATTAGACTTGTTCTATTTGACCCTGGAGGGCAGAACCAGGAATAGTGGGTGGAAGTCACAAAGTGGCAAATTTAGGTATGATATGAGGGGAAAAAAAAGCTCCCTAAAAATTCAATGTATATGATTGCTGATTGGGCTACCTTGGGAAGTTCTGGGTACCTGTTCACCAGAGGTCTTTAAGCAGATCCTGGATGATCACTTGCCAGATATTCTAGAGAAGAGATTCCCATTGGCTACTGGATGAAAAAGTTGCCATGGTTCCTTCCTAAAGAAAATTTGGTTATGCGCCCACTTCTTACACTTAAAGAACGAGAAAAGTTCTTATAGATGTATCCCAATTCTGTCATTTTATATATAAGAAAACTGGGGCCCTAACAAGATGTTAAAAGTAATGTCACTAGTTGTAGCCAAATTAGAACAAAATCTCATCCTTTACTTTTCCCATGACAACACATTTTCATTCCCTACTCCACCTCATGTGGCAGTCATTTGACAAGAATTTATTAAGCTCCTATAAATTCAAGGCAATGCACAAAAGCACTACTGCTAGAGTGGACAAGGCATTGGAGTCAGGAAGATGTGGTTTCAAATCCTGCCTCAGCTACTTACCAGGGGTGTGATTTTTGGTGAATCGCCTTATCATTTTGTGTCTCTCTTTTGGACTGTGCAAAATTTAAAACTTGTTCTCAGTGGCTTCTTGGGTACGTTACAGTTCTGTGATCTCTAATTTTCATGAACAAGTCAAAGATGGTGACCATTTCTCAAGCATTCTCACGTAAGTCACTTCACAGGAGAAAATAGAAAAAAGCCCAGGAAATGTCATTGGGAAGTGAGGGACTTAGACAAGAGATAAGAAAAGAAAAGAGCAAGAGGAAATATTACTATTCTAAGGTGAACCCATAAAACTATTTACATAGGAACTCAAGAAATCCTAGCTGTGGTTTTATTCATACTTGTGAATGACACTCCTCCCATGTGATTAAATGCAATGAGTTGAAGGACTCACCTTTTATTTACTATATTTTTTTACAAGCACATCCACAGTGTCATACCTCTTTCATTTGGGGTGTAATATTGTCTGGACCTTTGGGGGATGGCGGAAATTCAGTCAATATTCCCCAATTTATCACTTGTTTGCAAAAGATGTCTATAGAGGAGGCACAACTTAAAAAAAAACAACTGTCCCATGGATGTTGGTGTGTGTGTGTGTGTGTGTGTGTGTGTGTGTGTGTGTGTGTTTAAAGTGAATCATGAACAGGATTCCCATCAGAAGTCTTTTCAAAGAAAATGATTAAATATCATGTTGTTGAAGGGGGGACGGGGAGAAGAGATGAAACATTATCTCTATCTCTCTCTTTTTCCTTATCTCTTTAGCTCTCTGTCTTAGTCTCTGTCTCTCTGTCCCCTTGTCTCTGTTTCTCTGTCACTGTCTCTCTCTGCCTCTGTCTCTCTGTCTCCGTTTCTCTTTCTGTGTCTCTGTCTTTCTCTGTGTCTCTCTATCTCTGTGTCTCTCTGTCTGTCTGTCTGTCTCTGTCTCTCTCTCTCCTCCCCCATCTTTTTCTTCCCTCCTGAAATATTTCACAGGCATGATATCTCCAGTGTTTGTTATACAGATCAAATCCTTTAATTACTCACCACTGAGTCAGGGTACATTTTTGTCAGATGCCAACCAGACCAAAAATATTTAGCTGCAATTTTTTCCACCTCCTGTTCTCCCTTTAAAGTACTCTTAAATATTGACAGTTCTCTTACTTAATGAAAGTTTGAATATTAAAGTGGGTGAATAAAGTATGAGATGACTCCCATTTCTTGAACTCCAAATCTTGGGAGGCTCATCTGCCTACTTTGACAGGGGACACAACATAACCTTGTCAACATTTCTCTCAAGAAGGGTCTTGGAGATGGATTTCTGAATACTCAGTTTCTGAATTATTATTGGTTGCTATTCTAGGTGCAGTAGTAAGAGGGACTTCCTAGTTTATTATCTTTCTGCCTTTTTATCTCTTGCATGAATAAATTACAGAGTACTGCTTCTTATCAAAGAAAACATCTCACTCATCATCTAGAGAAAACAACATTTTTTTAGACCATAAATTATTCTTAAAGGAAATCTCAGAAGTTGGGCACCCCCTCCCCGTCTCGTTCATGCATACTTGCCTTTGTGTTCTCCAGTATGAATCTGTTCCACAGCTTTATAAAGAGTCAATCACATTTTTATTTGGTCATCATGTGGGTCAGCACTGAAAGCCAAAAACACTTCATTGCAGTCTACATACGGCAAAATATAATGTCCAGCAATTTCAGAAAGCCCTGGAAAGACTTATATAAACTGATGTATAGTGAAGCTATTAGAACCAGGAGAACATTATGCACAGTGACAGCAATATTGTTCGATGAAAAATTGTCAATGAGTTAACTATTCCCAGCAATACAATGATCCAAGACAATCCCAAAGGACTAATGATAAAACATACTGTCCACCTTCAAAGAAAGAAATGATATTGATTGAACGCAGATGGAAGCATGCTATTTTTCAGTCTTTCTCTTTTTTCTTCTATGCAAGTTTTCTTATACAAAATGACTAATATGATGTTTTACATAATTGTACATGTATAGCCTATATCTGATTGCTTTCCATCTCAGGGAGAGGAGAGGGGAGGTAGGGAAGGAGGAATAGAATTTGGAACTCAAAACTTCAAATCAAAATGTTTTTATTATTAAAAAAATGTAGCAGTGCTTTTTGTGAAGGCTAAGAATTGGAAATCAAAGAAAAGCCCATCAATTGGGGAATGACTAAACAAGCTGTGGTATATGATGGTGATGGAATATTAGTGTGCTATAAGAAATGACAAGCATAATGATTCCAGAAAGGCCTGGAAAGACTTTTATGAACTTACTTATGGTGAAGTGAGAAGAACCAAGAGAATACTATGTACAGAGACAGCAATGATCCAAGACAATCCCAAAAGACTAATTTTGAAGCATACTATCTACCTCCCAAGAAAGAACTTATATTGATAGAACAGAGACTGAATCTTGCTATTTTTCACTTTCTTTCATTTTTTCTTTTATTCAAGTTTTATTGTACAAAATTACTAATATAATAGTGTTTTACATAATATTACATGTATAACCCGTATCTGATTGCTTACTGCCTCAGGGAGGGGAGAGAGGAGGGAGAGAGAGAAGGAGGGATAATTATATATATAATTATAACTTGAAACTATAAATAAAAATGTCTATTGCTTTAAAAAAAAAGAACTGTAACATGATTGCTGTCCCTTTGCATAAAATAGCAATCAAGAAAAAATAAAATGAAATGAAAAATGAAATATATATGTATAGATAGATAGAAAGATAGATGACAAATAGACAGATATAGATAGATAGATAGGTAGATAGACAGAGAGACAGATAGAGAGATAAAGAGATAAACTGCCCAGGCATAATGAGGCAAGAGACATTCTTTACACTCCTGTGGTCAGAACACATTTGAAAGATAGTATTCACTTCTAGTTAATATGGGGAGTCATTAGGATGTTAGAGAGCATCCAGAAAAAAGCCAATCAGAATGGTGAAGGGTCTTGAGTTCATGTGCTATGAAGATCATTTGAAGAAACTGGGGGTGGGGCAGCTAGGTTGCGCAGTGGATAAAGCACTGGATCTAGATTCAGGAGGACCTGAGTTCAAATCCAACCTCAGACATTTAACACTTACTAGCTGTATGACCCTTGGCAAGTCACTTAACCCCAGTTGCCTCACAAAAAAAAAGAATGAAAGAAAAAAAGAAATTGGGAGTGTTTAAACTGGGGAAGAGAAGACTCAGGATAGATATAGTAATTATCTTTTCATTCTTGGATAAGTACAATGTATTTCTTTTCACTGGAGGTCTTCAAGCAAAAGCTGGATGACTCCTTGGGAGGCATGTTATAATAAAGACTTTTTCAGTATAGTGTAGACTAGATGTTCATTGAGGTCCCTTCTAATTCTATGATTCTATGTAAAGAAACAACAACCAAACGGACCCGTTTTGCCTTCTTACCAAAGACTATGAATGACAAGAAATCCCCAGTTGTTTTCCCATGGTGTTTTCTTCCTGGTTATTGGCAGAGAATATGATTTCATGGGAGAAGGTTGGAAAATGACCCCTTGTAATGATGGAATTTCCATAAATAAATGCTGATCGCACAAAACAGATAATATGCTGCAGGTCTCATCACAATAAGTTGTCTCCTACTGACACGGAGTCTAAGTTGGAAGCACACAATTATGCAAATCAGACTAATGGCAGCTCCTCATTACTGTCATGGAGGTAGAGGCAAAAACATATCCTCCAAAGACAGCTTGATGCTGGGCCACAAGCCAAAATGTTTGGTTTTGCTGACATAGTAACTGAGTCAACAAAAATAGGATATAATAGTAATACATCAGAGGAATCCATATCAGGGCTGACCTGAAACTTAATGGACTGTGAATCTTATGTCTGTGCAGAGGCCTTTCACTGGTATTGACCCATAATATGTCGGCTTCCACTTTTGCCGATTCTATAGAAATAGATTACAGAAGCATTTGGGGGGGGGGAGTAGAGCTGAACTGTCTGTAAAATGTTCTATTAGCTTTTCCTATAACAGATGATATGACATTTATAAATACTTAAATAATGTCATCTAGCTCAGGTTTTAAAACTTCCCAGAATAATTCAGAGCACTTGCTGCCACTTGATCTAATGTGTTGTTCTTTTTTTTTTCTCCCTGAATTCTCATTATGGCCCTGATGAGATTTTCAAACAATGAAACTTTTCCTTTGCCACATCTTTCCTACCCTCCCCCCTCATTTTTTTTTTTTTTAGTAGAAGAGCTGTTGTCAGGAGAATATTAAACCCTAGACAGCCGCTGATGGGTCTAGTTAGAGCAAAGCCTGCCTTCCAGGTAAGCTGGGCATAAAATTGTGAACAATTGTAGCAACATTTAGTATCATCCCAATTTGACTCATCTCTCTGGTGTATTCATGACCTCCATAGACTTTGATCATGCCCTTGGATATGTGTTCATGTTCCATCTCCAGTGGAAGTAGTTATCACATTGGAAGGAACTGAGATATCACAGTGCTTAGTGAGAGCACACAGGACCCTTGCTCATTTTACCTAGAGTTTAAAATTGAGAACTATATCTTTTAGAGGTGATCAATCAATAACATCTCACCAGCTTTCTTTTTCATGTTTTAGCAGCCTTGAGTTCCATCATGAAGACATGTGCGCATGTCAAAAACCAAGTATTGGATTCAGCAGCAAAGCTTGTGACCATGCAGATTCTTGTCTTGCTCTCGCTGGGGCAGTTGGATTGAGATGCAGTAAAGAAAGCATCCTTATATAGATTCAAATGTGAAAGTTTATCTGAAAGTGATAGTTCAATGAAAATTCCAGAGTGTAAATGAGACATTTTAAGCCATTGAGTCCAACCTTCTCATTTAATAGATGAGAATAAAAAGGCTGAGAGAGTTAAATGACTTGGCTAGGGCCCCATATGAGAATGCACTATCCACTGTGCCACCTAGCTGCGCCCACATGCCACAATTTTAAGTCCAATCTTTATTGCTGACATCCTTTCCATGATTTTCTTAAGTCTGGACAATCTAAAAATTAATAACAATTAAGCCCCTATATGTAGTTTTTACTCATTTCTAATGTATAAATGCACACACCAAAAGTTTTACAATTTGTGGAGAACGAGAATTCACTACTTTTGGCAAACCCCCAGACATAGCTACTAAGGATTAGAAGCAGGATTTGAACCCACATCTTCCTGATTCCTAATTAGATCATGTTGTAAGAAGTATTTAGCATTGTGCATGGCGCATAGTAGAAGCTTTATAAATGTTTCTTTTCCTCCTTTACACTTACTCCCATAATTCAATTCCATAGAACTGGAGAGCATACTGAACCACCAACTCATCTCCACATGACTTTATCATCCTTCCATCCCCAGTTATTCAGATCCCTTTTATGCATTGTGTCCCCCCATAAGTGTGTAAAGTCCTTGAGGACCGGGATTGTCTTTTCTGTTTATATTTGCATTCCCAGAACTTAGCACAGTAGTTGGCACATACTAAATGTTTAATACGTATTTGTTTCCTTGACTTGACATACATATGTTATAAAGGTCACAAGGAGCTCTTCCAACCTTATGAAGGGAAATACTAATTTTCTTTCCTTTCATACAACACAAAATAATAATACCAAATTCCAACCTATCCACCAACAAGTTAACACATTGATGACCTGATGTCCTCAGTTGTTTGGGAGGCCAACAAAGGCTCTGGATAATTTTAAAAATGTTTTGTAATGGAAAAAAAGAAAAAGAAACATGGGGGAAAACGGGATAGAATGTGAGTATAATGAAACACAGACTATTTCTAGAGCCATAAGATTTAAAACATGAAAAAGTAAGCCACATCCTCTAACAAATGGGAAGACTAACATACAGTCCTTGAACATCACCTTTACACCAAGAATAACTTACATGTATGTAACACTTTAAGTTTTGCAAAGTACCATATTTGACTTGGCACTCACAAGAGCCCAAGTAGAAAAAGACCACAAATATTATCATGTTTAACATATGAGGACTCTGCGTCTTTATGTTTCTTATCTTCCTTGGCAATGGTCATACTTTCTGATATATTTTATAGAACCTATTGTAATAGTTTCCACAACAAAACAAAGAAGGAATGGTGGGTTTGAGTCTCAGATCAGCCACTTACTAACTGTGAAATGGATCAGTGTTCCTAAGAAAAATGGGGAAGCAAAGGGGTAATACCACTTACATTAACTACATTACAGAGTTGTTGGTATAAAAGAGCTTGTCAAAGAATACAGAGTGGTACAGTGGCAAATTAATGGATTGAAGAGTTATAGAAACTGCTTCAAATCCTTCTCCTGTCTAATTGTCTGATGCTAGGCAAGTTACTCACCTTCTTTTGGCCTTCTTTTTGCATCCATAAGATGAGGGGTTATTCTACCTTCTGTCCAAACTCTAAATCTGTAATAAATCAATGACATTAAAACAGCAGTCAATAATATTAATACCAATTGTTTTAATTGTATTAAGCAACTAGGTAGGCTACTAAAAGGCAAGTTTCAGTAGGGAAGACCTGAGTTGGAATTCTGCCTCAGACACTTAATGTGAACCTGGATAAGTCACTTTATGCTTATGTTTCCTCATTTGTAAAATTAGAATAATGTCCTACCTTACATGATCATTGTGCAGATGAAATGAGAAATCATATGGAAAATGCTTTGCAAATAAAAAAACATTGCTATCAATATGTTTGCTAATAGTAGCATTTTCTTAAGACATATACTGTCTTAAATATATGTGTATATATAATATGCATATTATTTTATACATAATATATATACAACATATGATACATATATTATAGGCATGTGCATTTATACACAATTTACATACAAAATGAAATACATATATACAATATATGCATAGATATTTATCCATCATATACATATGCAATATATAACAATATGTATACATTCTACATAACACATTTATATATACATTATACAATGAAATACAAATATATATATATATAAAGAATATTCATATAATATTTGTATGCTATATATGTGTGTACATACACAAAAAACATGAAACTCAACATGTGATTTCATTGATATAGGGAACATCCAAGTGAAAAAACTCCCTTTTACACACACCAACCAATATGTTCTCTTTAACTTGTCTTAGACACTAGCCACTTAGGGCACTTCAAACTTAAGTGATTGCTGAGCTTACACAGCTAGCACAAGTAAGAGATAAGATTTCTGACTGGGTTTTCTTGACTCCAAGAATGCCTCTGTCCACCGGAGGATATTGTCTCTCTGTCTAAACATACACATCCAAAAATACCCAAAGAGAATATGAATATACATACATGTAAATAATACAGCTATGCATATATTTTCTTTTCATGTCTGTGTATGAGGTAGTATGGGAAGAGATAAAAGGCCAAATTTAGATGCATGAAAATGTGAGAACAATCCCATCTCTGATATGTGTTGGTTACATGACCATAGTTAGGCAGGTCACTTGACCCTCAGTGACCCTGATACTAGGTAACTTTCTAAAACTGTAAGTTATAGAGAAGGTACACATTTGCATTGATGGAGGAAGTTTATTCACCTGGGAGTTGAAGATACATCTATACATCTATGTATATGTATATGTATACATAGATGTATACTTAATTGTATATGGATATGGATACAAATATGGATACGCATAGGTATGCATATGCATACATGTATATGATTAAAATGAAAACTTTAAAAAATAGTAAATTACAAAGACATGAATATTTTAGAATCTCAGGGTAGGAAAAGTTTAGTATAAAATACTCAAACATTCTTTGCATTAATTTTATCTCATTGGATCTATTCATGCATGCACATACATGCATACACATACTTACATATATCCAAACATGTGCACACATACAGATAGAGATGGACAGAGGTTTGGTATTCTGTGTATTTGATGTAAAAGCCAACAACCATGAAGAATTTACATAGACATAAAACCTATTTTCAGAAGAGCCTCTCAGATCTGCAGGTGGATTCAGTCATGCTGATAGAGGAATGTCACAAATACAAAATGTGAAACATTAACTGGATGTTTTTGATTTTCTGTTCTGGAAGGTCTGTAGAGGGTGGGGATGTGGGGTGTTTGCATGCATACCTTTTCATGTTCAAATTCCGCTCTAGGTCTCCCTTTCTATATTCTCTTTCATGTATCCCATCACTCTTGTTCTGCTTGTTCCTAAAACCCTTCAATCAAAAGAAAAGAACAGCGGCTACCATTTTTAAAGGCTCCTATAAAGAGAAACCAACTTCCATGTGTGTCTTGCCAAAGGATCTCTGAGAGCTCTCAGCTTCTTCAGGACAGGTCTGAGGCTAAACTTGCCTGATCACAAAAAACTAAGAATGAAACCATATCAATTAAGCTTCCTTCTCTATGCATATACTTTTTTGAAACCACATGATTATGCTTGTTAGAATGGGATCAGATCAATCTTAAAGGGTCTTCAATGAAGTTTTCAAAGTTTAATAAGGCAGTCAGTTCTCCACCAAGCAGGCTTTGATA
Source organism: Dromiciops gliroides (assembly GCF_019393635.1). Lineage (NCBI taxonomy): Eukaryota > Metazoa > Chordata > Mammalia > Microbiotheria > Microbiotheriidae > Dromiciops > Dromiciops gliroides. Next base: position 46,185,793 of record NC_057864.1, on the reverse strand, counting down.
AGGAGTCTTAATTTATCCTCATTTAAAAGCTCCCTTTAAATTGTGGCATCTCTTGCCTTGACCATTTCTTCCTTCTCTGAGACATCCCAGAGCTCTCTGGTTAAGAATGCTAGTAGATATTAGATATTGTCCAGTGGACAATGCCTTAAATATGTTGGCAGGTTTTTACCTTTTCTCCAAATGGCTGCTGATTATTATCTAGAGTTATTCTGCCCTGAGGGATTCTAAGATCTCTTATGTACCCAAAGTCAGATTCTTCATTCTCATCACCCACTACACTATTGAAAAGGTCTTTTTTTTCACCCTGACTTTGAATCATCACTTGGTTTTATCGTCAGCTTGCCTATGTTTTGGAAAGAAAGCATGTCAGCACTCTTTATTTTTTTTTTTTTTTGGTTTTACTGCCTCTGTGTTGCAGCAAATGTGTTTTGTTCTCTCCTTTCAAAAGTGAAGATTGTATTTTAAAATCATTTTCCCCCTAGGGATCCTCTCACTACTTGCTCCCCGGCAGCCCAAGAGGACCTCACAAAATTAAGAAAGATGTTCAGAAATGTGGATTTGTACAAAATGAAAGAAAAAAATAATAACACCCAACCCATCTTGAGATATTCCAGCTCTGTTCTGTGGTTGGGTTCTACACTGCCTGAAGAAATGTTTTTTGGTTTTGGTTTTTTTTTTTTTTGGTTTTTTTGGAATTTCCAGGCCCATAATAGACATGTACAGCTAACTGACTTTTATCTTTCTACTGTCATATTGATCTATCAGTGAATCTATAATAGAAGATGGGAGACTGAAACAGTAAAAAGTAATAACCATTGAGATGGATAGCCAGAACAAAAATGTAGTTTCACGGGGACACTTAGTGCAAAGAACTGTAGATTCATGTCAAGGGGGCATAAGTATCCCCTTCAAAGGCCCCTGTTAAAAATACCTAGTGCACAGACGACCTGCCTTCAGAATATGATATGTTTCTATATTGATTTTCTAAGTTTCAAAACAACAGGAAATAGCCTAGTAAAAGTTTCTTTGCTGAGCACTAAAAGTAATTTACCTCCTTTGTTTGATTTCAGTTTGGGATTTTGTTTTATGGTTCAAAGTACAAGTGCTTATTTTTAAAAATTCATTTCAAACTTATAGAAGGAAGCAATATTCCAGACCATCGGAATGGAGCACAAGAAACAGGGCATGGAATAAAGCAAAACAAAAGAAAGTTCACAAATTGCATTAAGGGACTTAGTGGCAAACCATTCCATGTCCACAGTGACATCTTCCTTTTCATTTTAAATGTGGGCCCCCATGACACATAGACAGACTCCTCCCATTCTCACAGCTCTACTAAGACAAAATAGAACAGATTGTAAAACACGTTACTCCCTTGCCTTGAAGTAGTCTTTATTTTTCTCATGATAGTTCATCTCTCTTTTGTCTGTTTGCATGAAGTGTTGACAGATTAAGAAAAATGGACACTCCATGGCTAGTAACTGAGAATTTTCTTTTCAGTGGTATTATCTAGTCATTGTTGATGTGGAACAAGGATGAATAAGGTAGGTCAGTGATTGAGCATTAATTACATAGATCTGGAATTCCAACATCATATTGGCTAGCTCAACAGAGGAGGTTTTGGAAAACAACTCTTATCATGGTAGACTTGCCTTACATATGTTGATAACAATTCCATAATACAAGAACCTCAGAAATAGGTAAGAGGTTTATTATGTCTAATTTTGAAGAATTGGTTGATCTTAGCTTCAGGTAGTTATTGCTTTTGTAAGTGGACTGTTCTACACACCTTTCTATACAACAATTTTTGCCCAAAGTTTTGGGGAAGGGAATGGATGGAGAGGGCCAGCACATGGTTCAAGAAGGGAAGAAAATCAAGGGGATGGGGACAGACATCTGGGGGCCAGACACAGACAAAGAGAGGATAAAGACAGTAGGAGAGAGGCTACACACCAGGTAGACATGCTGGTGGAGGGGCACAGAAGGACAAAGGTCCCCTCCATGAGTCCAGGAGATCTCAAGCCAAGCACCTGATCCATAGGCTGTTCCTTGTTTTTGTTTTCTTTTGTTTTGTTTGAGTGAGGAAAGAGCTTTTGGATTGCCTACATAAGAGGCAGGGGCAGAGAGAGAGAGAGAGAGAGAGAGAGAGAGAGAGAGAGAGAGAGAGAGGGCAAAGTACGGTGTGGTAAGGTTAACATGGGTGTTGTATTTTGGGGAATATAGATTTCTTTCAAACTTCTTTAAAGTTGAATTTGCATAATGACAATTTACTTAAAATTCACTTAAAACTAAAATAAATACTAAAATAAAACTAAAAAAGTAACTGAATATATTATGATTAATTTCATTGTTTCCATTTCCTGTTCTATTTTAATTGACTATATATGTGTATGCACACATATATATGTAGATGTAAATATGTGTGTGTATGTATGTATGTGTGTGTGTTTATGTGTGTGTATGTGGGCACACAGAGAAAGAGATATAAAGATACATGTAAAAACCAATCAACAATCATTTGTAAAGTGTTTACTACTTGCTAGGAAAATTGATGTAGTGAAAAGATAGCTGCCCTTTGAGACAGGAAGATGTGGGTTCTATTTTTGCCTCTGATACATCTTTGCTACATGACCTTGGGCACTGATTTGGAACAGGAAATGCACCACAATTCTTCAAAAGGAATTTCCTGCATCAATGACAATTTTCCTCTTGTCCAATAAATATGCTGTGGCTTGCAGTGTAGACTTTGGCTGTTTATCTATTAAGTTTATCCCTTAATGCATGAACAGACCACTTCCTAGTCTACATCTTTTTTGATGTCCTAATAGAAAATTCCCTCACTTGACCCACAATTTTACCCAGACGTGGCCGTGTTCCCATTCACTCTCTACTTGCTAGACATCTTCTAGAGAGTCTCTCCATTCATTTTGCTATTGAGAATAAAAGCTACATCTTAAAGGTTTCAACCCATTGATCTACAGAACTTCTGTCTGTTCTTCATCTTGCCTACTATTTCAGACAGGTCACAGCCATGCTTTGCATCCCTCCCTATTGCCTTCTCATCTTGCTAATTTTACCAGGCCCTTCTAGTTCCAGAACTAAGATCATTTCAATTCTGCCATTATTTCTTAAAAAAGATGTATCAGTCTCCTCCCATATGGCCTCAGTTGCCATCCTTTCAACTTCCCAGACCAAACTGCCCCTCCTGCAACTGCTTCCTTATGTATATTGTCTAGCTCAATTGAATATATTCTCCTTTGGGGCAGAGATTGTCTTTCCTCTTGTGTTTGTGTCCCTACCACTTAGCACAGTGTTTGGCACAGTGTAGGTCCTTAATATATTTTTTTTCATTCATTCATTTATTCATGTATATTGGTAATGATGTTTTTATACTAATTCTTTCATCCAAGTAATCATCATTAACATTCTGAAGCATACTTATATCTACCATTCATCATTCCATTATCGTGAAATGAAAAGAGTCTAATAACCCTTTCAAGGAAGAAAATTATGTTAGTCTGACATGATTAATTCTTAAGGAACCCATGATTTCTAAGTTCTCATATTGTTGGGATACATTGCTTTTTAATGGGTTCCATTGTTTGTTTGTTTGTTTTCCATGAGTTTGGGATACATATGAATAGATCCTTTCCAGGTGGATTGAGATTGGTTTTGAATGGTCACTTAATGGTAATTGACCTTTGGTAAGGGCTCTTCCTTATATTTGCCAATGAAGATGATAAGGTTGGAACATCAAATTTAAGTATATTTCCCCCCAGAAAAACACAACACATACAAGTCTAATCAAATGACATTAAATTAGTATTTTGATTTGAACTAAGAAGAAATAGCATATGACCAAGCACAGTTGCCGTGGTATTCCTTTGATACATTGACAAGGAAATGTTTGCCAAATAGACTATTTTTGAAAAAAGAATGAGCCTGAGTGAGGACATTTCATTTTATCAGTCTGTAAATTGCCCTCAGCCTAGAGTTGAAAGACACACAGAGAGGAAAGTATGTCCAATTGCTCCATAATTAGTCCTAATTAGCAGGTTGAAAGCTATTTGTATATAATAAAAGATACCTTTTGGGGGGCTCATCAATTGAGGTGAATTGTCTAAACAGGCAGTAACTATTACAGTAGAATGTAGTTTTATGGACAAGTATATATTATTTTGATATTGTTTTCCCTATGTACAAATCAATTTGGGAATGTTTTGAGATGATTAAATATTATCATTAAAACAAATTTTAATAGGGAGAATGAGCACACATGGATATTGAAAAGCAATGCCTAAGTACCAAGATAACTAAAAACTAAAGCAAACCATGGACAGAAATACTTTGATGGATAATGTACTCTTTATTACTGGGGAGGGGGAATGATATCCAAAATCTATTTTGGGGAAACAATCCTTTTGGGAGGACATTATAGGTTCTTCTGAGAATTTCTGGCTATTGCAAACTAGAACCACTAAATAGAAGAAGAATGCAGATGATTCTCCAAAATACCTTTAACCCTAACTTACTGCCTTTCAGACATCTCCAAAGAGATGTTTAGTAAACATTGTAACCTCAACTTATCCAAAACAGAATTTATTGTCGTTCCCCCCAACCATCCCTACCTCCTCTCTTCTCTATTTCTGTAGAGGTCAATAAGGACCAGTCATCTTGACTTTTGCCGTACCACTAGAGTCTGATTACTCTGGAAGAAGGGGTGAGGCTGATTACTTTGCACTTATGTGTCTCACTTAAATCCAATTCATGCCAAGTCAAGACGTCACCATTGTGAGCTAATGGTGTTCTTCAAAAACAAAGGCTGGACAACAGAGTGCAACACGATATTCTCCGTGTTTTGCCACTTACAATCTGTGGTTATCCTCAGCTTCTCACAATTTCTCATCCTCTATAACCGATTTGCTGCCAAAACCTGTTGATTTCACCTTTGCCCCATCTCTCAAATAAGCTCCCTTCTCTTCTCTGACACTGACACCACATACCTCTCTAGTGCAGGTCCTTATCAGCTCTTGCCTAGGCTATTATAATAGACTGCTGGTAGGTCAGTCTGCTTCATCTCTTCCAACTCAAATCCATTCTCTACTCAATCATTAATTTTCCTAAACTGCACTTCTGACTTTATCACCTCATCCCTACTCACTAAACTCCAATGATTCTCTATTGCCTTTAGGATCAAACACAAAATCTTCTTACTTAGTATCCAAGGTCTTGAGAACCTAAGGCCCTCATACCTTTTGAGTCTTCTTATACCTTACTACTCACCCTGTACTCTTTAATCCACTGACAACGGCTTCCTGGCTGTTCCACAAAGAAAGCACTCCATCTAAGCTCTGTGCATTTTCCCTGACTATTCTCCATACCTGGGACAAACTCTATCTAGTTCTACTGTCTTTTCCAATTTTCTTTAAGTCCCAATTAAAATTCCATCTTCTGCTTATTTTTTACTTATATTGGGCAATTTTAGGATCTCTTAAGTTGACTAATGACACAATTTCAGAATCAGATGGGAACTCAGTTGATGATGAGCTCAACTGATGCTTGAAAAAATTATTCCTTCTGTCTTCTACCCATCAAATAGTCATCCAACTTTAAATTGAAGATTCCCAATGTGGAGGTTTTTCCCTCTCCCTGAAACTAATACCTTCAAAGGCAGGCTCTAATTATTGATTTTCTACCATCAGTCCTGAATCTGCCTATTACTTCAATCCATCACTGCTAGTTTGTCCCTCTGAAGCCATATAGAACATATCTAATCTCTTTGCTACTGTACAGCCCTGAAAATGTCTACACTATCTTGTGTTTTCCAGGCCCTACTTTACTATTTCTTCCAAATAGTCCTCAGATGGCTGGAGGCTAAAGGTTTTTTCACCATCTTGGTTACCTTCCCCTCGAACTCTTTAGCTCAGGGATTCTTAACTACTTTGTGTCATGGAATTCTTTGGCAGCTTGAAATATACTGGCAGCAGGGGGTATGTGGACCCCAAGCACGTGAAGACATCTCCTGGTGGAATGGGAAAAGGAGAACAATTTGTTCCAATGGCAGTGAATGAAGATGGCTGAAGTGGGTGCTCTGGAGCGTTTAGGGATTGTCAGGCATCAAAGACACCAAGGTCATCCAGTGCATCCCAGGCCATTGCCAGTCATCCTGACTTTCGTCCTGCCAAAATAAAATCCCATCTTCTAACAGGGAGGTTTTTCCAACCCACCTTAATCTTAGTGTCTTCCATCTCTTCAATACTTCCTATTTAGCCTGTATATAACTTGTTTGTATATTTGTTTATTTGTTGTCTACCCCATTAGGACTGTGAGATTCTTGAGAGCCAGGACAGTTCTTGGCACATAGTAGGCTTTTAATAAATGTTTATTGATTGGTTGATTGATTTAATGGCAAGAAATGGTCCCTTCCCAATGCTGAGAAAAGTAACTCCCAGTCTTTCCTGGCCTTTTTGCATTCCATTGCTCTTACTAAAGCCCTGACCCCAAACCCAAAAGCAATACTTCAACAGCTCAAGATTCCTTTCATCTACTAGTTAGTTAGTGAAATTTGCCCTTTTTTTCCACCTGACTCCAAGTAGTTTTCCATTTCCAACTAACACAGAGTGGGTTGCTCCACAATATCACTTTCTCGACTAAATTCTTTCTTTCTTACCAAATTTTTGTGGTTCTACTGATGAATTCCAGATGTAAAAAGTGGAATTCATATTCCCACAGGGGATAAATGTCTGGTTTGTGGAAGATACCATTTTATACTGGCACAAAATCCAAGATGGCATTCCCTACATTTTGGGTCAAATTAGGGAATTTAGAAAAACAAAGCAATTTAAATCACTAAAATAGTGATTAAAATATATATCACACTTTATATCTAGTCTTAATTAGTTATTTGCCCTTTCTTTTCTATTCCATTTTTTTAATTTAGCAAGAATTAGCAATTTAATTTAGAAAAAAACATTTAATAATTGACTACTCTGGGCCATGTACTGACCTTATGTTCCACTGAGGTCACACAGAATACACACACACACACACACACACACACACACACACACACAGAAGATATTTTTAAAAAAATATTCTCATTGGTGTTTGCATGCTAATAACTGAGGAATCAGTAAAAGCTACATCAATATATCAACATACATTTATTAAGTAACTACTGTGTACCAGGGAATCAAAACCAAAAATGAAACAATCTCAGGGAGCAGGGAGTAGGGAGAAAAAGGGAAGCCCATCATATTCACTTATATAAAAAGTAACACATTTTACTAGGCTCTCACATAGATTATATTTCAATTCAATAAACATTCATTAAGTATAAGCTAAGCTCAGGGGTTCCAAAAGACAAAAAAAATGCAAAAGATAACCCCTGCCCTAAAGGAGCTTACAGTCTAATGAGGGGAACAACATCCAAGCCAATATATACAAATCAAGCTATATACTGGAAAATAGGAAAAAATGAACAGAGGAAATAGACTGGAATCAAGAGAGTTTGGAGAAGGCCTGCTGTAGGGGGTGGGATTTTAGTTGGTACTAAAAGGAAGATGGAAAGGTTAATACTCAGAGTATTATTATGTTCAGAATTACACTATTATGTGAAGAACCAGGAATCAAAGCAGTCACACATTCTCCAGATAATCCACCTATTATAATTGATTTTATTAGATGTTGCAAAGGTGAAAACAATTGGCTTTGGCAACCAATTGGATATGAGAGCTAAGTGGTTAGACATAGTGAGGAAACCAGGAGAATTCACAGGTTGCAAGTCTGAGGAACTGCAAGTACGGTATTTTTCTTTACTATAATAGGGAAAGTAGGAGGAGAAAAGATAACAGATTGTGTTTTAGACATACTGAATTTAAATGTCTTTTGGACAAACCATTTGAGATGTTTGAAAGGCAATTAGAGATGAGAGACCAGAGGTCAAAAGAAAGAATGGTACAGGAAAGGTAGATTTGAGAACCATCAGTATTTTCTATAGTAAAAATCCATGGGAACTGATGAGATGATCAAATGAAGAAGTATATAGAGAGAAGAGAAGAGGGCCCAGGACAGAACCCTGAGGGACACCTATGGTTAGATTCACAAATAATGTCACTGTATCTTGACTGCTTCATTTTTGCTTTTGTATCTTTTACTCATTAGATGTGGTACATTGTACATGCTTTAAAAATGCTAATTGAATGAGTGAATGAATAAATGAGTGAGTGAATGAATGAATAAATGAATGAATGTATGCAAAGATAAGTAGATAATTCCAGGATTGAATGAGATAATTCAACATGGACTGGGATTGATTTCATAGCAGATAAAATGTAGGATCTAGAGTCAGGAAGACTCATCATCCTGAGTTTAAATCTGGCCTCACACACTTCCCAGCTGTGTGACCCTGGGCAAGTCACTTAACCCCAATTGCCTCAGTTCCTCATCTGTAAAATGAGCTGGAGATGAAAACGGGAAACTACTCCAGTATCTTTGCCAAGAAAACCCCACATGGGCTCACAAATAATCATACTGGCCTGAAAAATGACAAGCAAGTATTGATGGGTAACTCACATGCCTCTGGGGAAAGTATATAACTAAGGAGAAAGGAAAGGAATTTCTGGCAGTCATGTGAGTAACAAAAGTGTTCACATTACCAAGGTTTAAAAAACAAATCACCAGATGAGACAAAAATTACGAATTCTATTCAGGTGGAGACATTTCTGAGGCAAGAATAGTTATTCTTCCAATTAGAAACAGCTCCACAGCTCAGAAATACCGAGTGTTAGCCTACTCATTGCCACTCTCAGTTATCCTTGCTCAGAAAATTGACAGAAATGCTGACTTTTTGGCTGGACAACAGGACCCGGAAGAGCCTTCTTGTCTGAGGGATGAACTCTCCTTCAGTCACATTTCTTAATCAAATATAGTCCCTCAAAATGAGAAGAAAATTAGGAATGTGATAGGAAGCCAAAAATAGCAAAATTGTACCATGGATGTTAATACAAAAGGAGAAAGAGGGAGGGAAATGACCAGAGTGAAACACACACATGTATGTATATATGTATGTATGTGTGTGTAGACAGAATGTCTTTAACCTGAGTAAAAAACTGGAATTTGATGCTGAATATTCAAGATTTCAATTCTTACCATCAAAACACTAAGCTCACCTAGCCAAAGTCAGAAAATAATAAGAATTCTAATACAACAGAATGTGGTAAGGCCAATTTTCTTCTTCCTGCATGGCTAGGATGACTGAAATCCAAGGCATGGAAGCATGATCCAACTACATGTGATCTGCCAACTCCCATAAAAAGCTTGTTGACTAACTCTCATTGTAACAAACAAAGGAAAAATTTTTTTAAAAATTAGTTAACTACAGAATCTCAGCGTTGAAAGGGACCTCTGAGGACACTTAATCCAATCCATACATAAACAAGGATCCCCTCTAGCACATTCATAATAACTGGGCATCTGCTTAAAGACCTCTAGTTAGGGCCACATCAAGAAATCATCCCCCATATACACCCACCACCAACCCAACAGGCTCATTTTATTTTTTTTAAATAATTTCTAATTATTAGGGAGGTTTTCCTTACATTTAGCTGAAAACTTCCCGTCTACAACTTATTTAATACCTCTTCCTTATTATAGCCCATCAGATACTTAAAGATCCGTCTCATGTCACCACTAAGTCTTCTCTTCTCCAGGTTAGGCTCCTTTGTCCTTTGACAGATACTCACATAAAAATTTCATTTTTTGAAGTACAAATATCCAAATATTCTAGTTAAGTAGTTAATCTCATTCCCATGTTTTGCTTTGTTGGTTTTTTTTTCAATTATTATTTGCTTTCGTTGTATCAGTAACCAATGTAGAAATGGAAACAAAATCTTTACTGCCAAATGTTTAATTAATTCCATAACACAGTCTGGACCAATTCTAAAGATGTTGGACTACTGGAGAAGGTTCTAGAAGCTTGCTTATTGATTGACATTGTCCTATATGCTACAATAAGGTGACAGTGCTAGTCAAGAGATGAGTGTGAATTGGCCTCTTTGCTGTTACTTTATTTCTCCATTCTTTCTTTTGCTTCTATCCTTTGAACACATAGTCACCCAAACCCAGAATGTCCTCACTCCCCATCTTCCCCTTTGAAAATCAATCCCACTTGCTTACAGCAGAGCTCAGTTCATACTAAGCTAACCACCTACCATGAGAAATGTTCTTGGATCCCCCAATGAAAATAATTAGTACTCTCTTCTGGCTCTTTAATGATCATGGATATACTTATCTATTTTCTTGTTATATTCTCCTCCTCCTCCAATTGCTTATAAGCTCCTTGAGGGCAGGAATTATTTCACTTTTGTCTTTCTATCCCTAATAGTGTCTTACAAACTATAATCATCAATAATTTAATAGGCACCAATGACATTCTCTGAACTAGGTGATGGGGAAACCAACACAGAAATGAAATAATACCTACATTCAAGAAATTTATAATTTATTGGGAGATGGCAAATAAATACTCATGTACACCAACACATCCATATATACAAACCATTTACCAAACAAATACAAGGTAAAATTATTTGCCGGGTAAGGTACTTGCACCTGGGGGGCAGGCAGGATTGAAAAATATTTCACAGAGAAAGTATCACCAGCAGATTTCTTTAAGGAAACAAGGCATTCTAAGAGGCATAAATGAGATGGATGGGATTACATTCTATCTATGTCCTGGAGGATAGCCGGTATAGAGACATGGAGACAAGACATGGGGTGTTATGTATAAGGAACAGAGAACAATTCTTTATGGTGAACAATAAAGTATAGAAGGGAGGATAAAATGAGAGTGGAAAGTTAGGTAGGGGACAGGTTCTGAAGCGCTATAAAATCTAGACAGACATAGTAGGTGCTTCATATAAGCCTCTTGATGTACTTTATAACCAATCCCTAGACATCTAGACACCAGAATGCTATTCAATGGCCGTACATCTTTGGAATTTGCCCAGACTGCTGTGTAAAGTTAATTAAACTCTAGTCATTAAGGGCTCTATTCTCTTGAACAAAGAAAAAATGATGTGCACATGTGCATGTGTGCACACACACACACACACACACACACACACTCAGTGTTTTTGCCTCAATGATCTGTATGCTTTGGTTGAAAATGTTATAGGGAAATTATTTTCTGGATAATTACTTCAATCTCCTGTATGCCTGGACAGAAAAGCTTTCTGCAGCCCTGAATACAGCTAACATGGGCTTCTCTGTTGTAAATAGGAAGGCAGGAAATAAGGCTTTGGATGACAATGCCATGGACAGGAACTCAAATCCTTTGTTCTTTTATGAGCCCTTACAACCCCAGGCCAAGGTGCTTTAAATTCGCCTAGCCAAGGGCCATGGGGGCCTGACTTTATTACACTTTGGTAAATAACAGTCACTGCTGTCCCCAAACTTCATTGGGCGCTTTCCTGAAAATGTCACTCGCCACTTGTCAGCGGGGTTCTTTGTCTAATTTCTCCAACTAAGGTGGCAAGAAGGTTATTACGAGTAATAGCAAATTTAAAGTTTTATTAGCAGTAAACTGCAGAAGCTAATGGCGATGCCAACACTAGATAAAATCATTGTCACAGTCAATTCTGAACTCCTTATTTCAAGCTTAATAATAGGAAACTCAATGGAAAGGATATTACACGCCCCATATCACTCATGAGTGCCGCAGGCCTGAGTAACTTGTTATTTTGCTCATGAGTGGAATAAAATGCAGATGATACTGCCTGCTATCAGGGGCATTGTTTTAATTGAGGGTGTAGGCATGGGGATAAGGGGGGCTCCAAGTAGGTTCTCATTTTTGCAAATGTTCAAAGAATGATCTTTGTGTTTGAAGCTGTGACATGGGCATTTGACTATTCATTATCTGTAACTCTGTGTGTGTGTGTTTGTGTTTTAAAGTTCCCTCAATTACTGAGAGATGAGGGAGGGTTGTGCAAAGAGTGCAGGTGGGGGGGGGAGAAGGAGATAGGTCCCTCCCCCACTCTTGCATTCTATGACAACCCAAACTATTTCCCCAACATTCCAAAGCTTTTCTTTCTCTAGCCCTTCAGTCAACAGAGACAAACAATGGGATATCTATGTTACTGGGTCTCTTTCCAATTCCACACCAAACAAGTTCTTCCATACTGACATACACTACAGGCCAAGAATAAATAATGAAAGGTGCACACATTCCATGCTTTACATGGAAGAGGTGGTTCCAAGAACTGGGAACACATGGGATTCTATGTTCTTTTTCTAAAGTGCCCCCCCCACTTCCCCTTCTCAAAGAAGTTGAAGTGATTTCTGTTTCTGTGCCATAAATCATCAGAGTGCATTTCCATGAGAGTATATTATATGTTCACACCTGCTTTCAGGGCCTGCACTCTGTATTGACTGGACAGAGACTTCCTGAGATGAATCAGGTCTAACTTCATGCAGCAGCAGGGTAGAGATGAGTATTTTTCAGCAAATCCCATTCACTGCTGTTTGAAGTCTGAAGCCAAAATTTTCCCACAGATAAGATGGTTTGGGACCTTCTTAAATTTCACTGTTCCTTTTGAAAGGTTTCTTGGCTAATAAGCTGCATAGACAGGCCTACTTTGTTGTTCCTTTTTAGAGTAATTATCACTGCACAACAATCTGACTCTCTCTGACCTAAGGAGAATTAAAGTTGTTTAAAGCTGCAGCCAGTCAGATTTAACAAAAGCTTTCACACATCCTCAAAGCACAAGCAAAAAAAAAAAAACAAAAATGCCCAGTTGCAGCCAAATTATTGCAAAAACCCAATGAATTAGAGGGTCACGATCTTACTCAATAGTACATGAATTTGGGGCAGTTAGGTGGCACAGAGGATAGAGCACCATCCCTGGATTCAGGAGGACCTGAGTTCAAATTTGATCTCAGATACTTAACACTTACTAGCTGTGTGACCCTGGGTGAGTCACTTAACCCCAAAGGCCTCACCAAAAAAAAAAAAAAATAGTAACCCTCAGAGTCTAATTTGTTTGATATGGAAGTCCAAATTGTAGTGGGACAAGCTTTATTTTCAATAATGTTTTTTTCATGAATTGGCCTTATCATATTTCAGTTTACAAGCATTGTCCTTTAAAAAGCATATTTTTCTATTCCAAGCAATAGAGAATTTATTATGAGGCATAGGCATCTGCCAATAATAAAGTGCCATTTTTAATAAGTCCTATCAATTTCATGGAAAATGAAAAACTTTATTTCTAAACTATGAACAAAGTAATGCTGATATCTGCAGATTAATATTACAAGCAGAACAAAGAACACTCAGGCGAGAGAATTTGTAAACATGTATGAATTCTTGGGATTGACACTGACATTGATGCGCACACACTGTATTCATCTTCGTTGATTTCCTATTCATACCACTCCAGTGTTTGACAATGAATATGGCACTTGAAATCCTTTTTTTATTAAAAAACAGAGAGGATGTCAGCCAGTTAAACATGATATTAGGGCTTCATCTTTTTTTTTTGTTTTGCAGCCACCAAAATTTGGGAGGGCAATCAGTCCTACCCAAAAGATACTTTTAATGAATTGTCAGACCTCATTTTATCTTGCTGCCGTGATGTCTAGCCTTTCCTTCTTAGTATCCTTTGGGACCTGTTCAGATTTTTAATGGACATGAGAAAAACTCTTATGAGTTCTTGAAGTGCCAGAGATAATATCCCACTACCTATTGTATTTGTGAAAGGCTGGTCCTCCAAGTATTTGTGCAAGTTTTTCTTTTTTCTTTTCTTTTCTCTGTCTTCTTTTCTTTCATCTTCTTTTCTTTTCTTTTCAGTTTTCATACATTTCCATAAACAACACAGTATGGTCTAACATTAACTCCACCCCTAATCTCATGCAGTATAGAAGAAATATTTAAATTTAATATTTAATGGAATCTGTTAATATCGGTTACATTTCTTGATTAATTTCCCAAAGAATCTGAACCAAAAGGACAAAGTATCAGACTACTTGCAACATAGAATCTATACCTGTAAGCTAGTCCCAGTTTTCATACTAATGAGCTGTACAATCTTGATTAATTCACACTTTCTTTCTTTTTTTTTTCTTTTTTTTTTTTTTTTTTTAGTGAGGCAATTGGGGTTAAATGACTTGCCCAGGGTCACACAGCTAGTAAGTGTTAGGTGTCTGAGGCCGGATTTGAACTCAGGTATTCCTGACTCCAGGGCCAGTGCTCTATCCACTGCGCCACCTAGCTGCCCCTAATTCACACACTTTCTGATCCTCAATTATCCTCATCTTTAAAATGAGGGATAAAAGCATTTGTCCTACCTACCTCACAATGATTTCATGAGGGTCAAAGGAGATATGAAAGAACTGCAAATAGATACAACTGTAATGTTCATTATTATTGTTATTATAATTATCCATATTCTTTTATATTTTCTGATAGAGTTCAGATAGAAATGGGCCTTATACAAGTAAATATACTGCTATTACTATATTATATTATGTTTAATGTTCTTTGGACACTTACAGAGATGGATACAATTACTGGTGTGTGTTTTTTTTTTTAATCATTGAATAAAGGTTTTGGACTATAAGCTCAGCTTCTAGAAGTTTATTGAAAGTGTCCTTATTAGAACCTTAGAGGCAGAAAAGCTGAGAGTAGCTATGTTACTTATTCTCTTCCTACATTACTTTCATTTTTTTCTATTTATCACCATCATCTTCATCATCTTCATCATCGTCTCATGCCTTTCATGTTTCAGATGAGTTCAGGTAGAAAAAGACCTGGAGCAAGTCACTATACCATTATTTATTTATATATAATGTTAGAAAAAAATTATTATAACATCCAAAAAACCTGTTTTTTTGTGGTAGAATAAAAGTGTTAGTATATAAACTCATCTTTTTTGTGGCTCACTGAAAGCAGTAGCAGACAGGATTATGGGGATGGGTGTTCCTTATCCTGTCTCCACAATATTTTGATATCCTCTCCAACATCTCTCTATATTTTTAAAAGTTATTCATTATGTTGAACTTATAGATTATTAATGTTAAGATTTTTTTCTTTTGATGGGTGTTATGTTTATTTGATTGTAGGTAAGAGTTCAGTCAGTAATAATAATCTGATTTCAGTACAATTCTTCAGTTAAATTCTCCAGGATATTTTGAAGTCTGTATTTGTTGTTTGTGCATTTGTTATCTGTCAGACTATAAAACAGAGTGTGCTCTGGATATATAATTGTAGCCACTGGGTCATTTCTTGTGAGGTATTTGATATTATGGTTATTATTATTGCTATAATAATTATTATCATCGTCATCATTATTATATACAGCATTGAAATAGTGGGCCAGGAGAGGCTTCAGGGTCTAAGACAGCTTTGGTATTTAAATCTGTTTTCTTTTTTTATCTCTTCTCAACATATGTTCGAGTAAGGGATTGAAGATAATTTACTTTCATTTCTAAAATCGTCCACAGCTTTTTCTATACTATATGCATTTACTCAGTTATTGAGTTTAAAATATATATGCCAATAAGCTTTGGTATATGTCATTTTTTTTCTTTAAAGTTATAGCTTATTCTTTTACAGATCAATCACAAAACACAACACATAGAGTCTGACTTTTCTCTTTGGAATGGAATTCCCTTCCTCAATAGTAAGATGTAGGTCAACAGAAATTTGCTAGTTAGCCATACCATCACAGATCCCAATTTCTCCCAATTTAGTAATTGTTTTTGTGAGTTATTGCAGCCAAAAATAAATGGTATTAACCATTACCTAGTGGGCAACCTTCTGCTGATGATACAATCTCTCCAAACTAAGTAATAGGCTGGTCCTCTATAGAAAGTCACACAATTCATTGTAGGGTTCATCTTTAAAGTCTTAGTCAGCCAGAGTCACTTCTGTGCCACAAGGAGGTTTCAGAATGGGCTTTGATTAGAAGTGAAAAAATGATCAAATGGAAAATTATTAGATCTCCACTTTATTCCCCAGTCACAATGTCACCAGCCGCCTTGCTACCTGGAACAGAAACGGGCCACTGGTAGACTGAACCCTTTAACAGTCACAACACCCATCCTGGTGCCCTGCTGTCCTGATTGATGAGGGCCTCAATGTCCCATTATATCTAGATAGAACCTAGCCAGGCTTCATTGTACTCCCTGACCATCTTCTCACTAGCTATCTGCTTCAGTATGTGGACCTTTGACTTTCTCCGCAATCTCTCTGTTTTCCAGTTCTGGAATCATAATAAAATCAATACAGTTATTGTCCTGAAAAAGGTATGTCAGTCTAACTACTACCCTTCTGATTCCACTCACCATCCTAGTAACTTTCCAAACCAAAATACTTCTCATTGGCCATTACTCCCCTAATAGTCTCCCATTAGAATGTAAGCTCTTTAAGGAAGAGGATTTTCTTGCTTTTACATCCGTTTCCCTAAGGTTTAGGGAATAGTAAGCACTGAACAAATGTGTGTATATATGTATGTGTGTATATGTATATATGCACGTGTATGTATATATTTATGTACATGTATGTGTGTATATATGTACATCTATCTATGTATCTATGTGTGACGTTTAAAATCTAATGTGTAGTCACCTTGTTTCTACCCCCCCCCTTGTGGGGGGAGAACTAGCTAATGTTTACTTCTACACTAGACATGTCAACACCAGTTTTTGGCATTAAGTACTTATTAAAATATATTATAGGTTAGTAAAGATAAAACACGTGGCGTTCAGAAAAAGAAGCCCATCTTCCCTAGTGTTCAGACTGGAATTCTTCTCTCTCAGCCACTAACCTGAGGTTAAAGAACAAAAAAGGCCAGAGTTAGGGAGCCAGTCTCCGCTCCTACTTCCTGTCTCCCTCCCCGGAAGGGGCCATCCTTGTGTTGATGTCATAGTCTACAGCCTCTGAGAACAACACCCCACTCAGGGCCACCCAGGTGTGATCTTGATTTAATCAACTTTAAGTAGGTTCTCAGTCAGTCTCTCAGTCAGTCTCACCCAATTCAATCAATTCCAAATCAATCTTCAGGTGGGGCCCCTGACCATCTGCCAAATCCCATTATTTTCTCACATATGTATGTATGTATGTATGTATCCATATATACATCTGTGTGTGTATATATATATATATGTATATTTAAATATTAATTCATGTCCTTGGTGTTGTGTAGACCTAACATAATATAGATTTGAGAACCTGACATTCTAAGTTTTCATTTGCTTTTTCTCCGTTGTCTAAATGTTTGTAGTAGGAGAAATCATGTATTCCTGTGCTTTTGCTTTAAAATAATAATTAAAAACACATTTCAGTGCTTTGAGATTTACCATTTGATTTCTCAATAGAGTAGCACTAATAAAAATAATATTATCCTATATTATAAATGAGGAAACTGGGCAGCTAGGTGGCACAGTGGATAGAGCACCAGCTCTGGAGTCAGGAGTACCTGAGTTCAAATCGGGCCTCAGACACTTAACACTTACTAGCTGTGTGACCCTGGGCAAGTCACTTAACCCCAATTGCCTCAATCAATCAATCAATCAATCAATCAATGAGGAAACTGAGGCTCAGAGAGTTTAGATGACTTATTTGTGGTCACATGGCTGATAAATGTTAGAGCCTGGATTTGGATCAAGATGTCCTACTTATATGATTGGAATTAGGATTTGGGGCTTGGCCTTGACTGCAGAGATAAATCTTACCTGGTTACTAATATATTTCATCTCTTACTTTTTGGGGGGGTGCTGGGTATTTTAAGTTGAATACAATTAAAATGATAATGTCTCAAGCGATCATTAATATTTGCATCATGCTTGACTTAACGTTCAACTTTGTTCAGTGGAAATGATATTCCTGGATAGTTTTCCAGAGTCAGAATCTTATAATATCCAGGAGCAAGGAAAAGATTCAAGTGTTTGGCTTTTGACTTTTCCTATAATTTTATGCATCAGTTTTAGTATTTGAAGGCACAATTCAATAACTTTATTGGAATTATTTGAAGAGTCCTACAGTTTGAATTGAGAAGTAAGAAAGTCAAAGGAAGCTTTGAGAGCAAAAGAAGGAAGACTTTTTGTTGTGTGTAGGAACATATTTACCTTAAGGTAAAATTAGATGTTTGGATATTATCTCATTAGTTCCATGAAATGACAGAGTTAGAAGTTACCCCATGCCCTTTGATGCAATGATACTGCTAATAGACCTGTTCATCAAAGAGATCAAAGAAAGAGGAAAAGGAATCATGTGGATAGAAATATTTATAGCATTTCTTTTTGCTAGAAACCAGCTGCAAATAAGGGAGGGGTGCTCATCAATTGAGAAATGGCTGAACAAAATATTGTATATGAATGTAATAAGTAATATAGTATTGTTTCATAAAAATGATGAAAAGGACAGTTTGGGGAACATTTGTATGAGCTGATGCAGAGTGAAGTGAGCAGAACCAGGAGATTTATTTTCATAATAACAACAATAAAAATGAGCAACTTTGAAAGACTTATAAAGTCTGATTGATGGAATGGTCAACTAAGATTCCAGAGAAGTGATAATAATGAATCATACCCACTACCAGAAAGAGAAATGAAATATTTTGATTATGATCAACATGGGAATTTGCTTTGTTCAACTATGAAGTTATTACAAATAAATATTATTTCTGTTTTTTCTTTCCAGATAAAGAAACTGAGGTTTAGAAGCCTTAACACACTTGTTCACCTGGTAAGTATTCTAGTTGGGATTCTAAATTAATTATTCTAGACTCAAAATCCAGTATGTGACAACTCTGCAATATTAGGGAAAACTTCCAAAGACTAAGTCACATGAATAGCAATATGAAGTATCAAAGTAGGTCTCCATTGGTATGGATGTAGGTGCATTGTCTTGACTTTTCTATAATTGTGTGTGTATTTGCTTGCAATTATTCAGTCAATTCTCAACACTGGTTTGTTTAACTTTCATGACTTCAACTATTCACATGATTTTATCAGTAATCTCATTTTTATTTTTTGTGTTGGCAACCATGGACATTCATGCCTATATGCAATAAGGAAAAGAAATAATAGATGCAATACACTGAAGTTGGTGGAGTGGCTGCTATCCTATTAGGCACTTTCTTGGATTTATTTATCCTACAATTTTAGAGTAAATAGTTCCCTATGCATTCATTGCATATTTTCATTTTTGCCTTTAAAACTAAGGTTTGTGTTACAGTTATGGCCCCAAAGTATAGTGAAAGTCCTTGGGGCTCTCAGTCCAAGAGTGCAAAGTCATGCGGCTTAGTGAGAAAATAAAGGTGTTAAATAAAATGTGTGCCATAACGTTTATAGCCTTATCTACCAACTGGCTAGAAACATTGAGGCTGCTGATTCTGTCATTGATGGCTGACTCAATCTTGACCATCCCCTCACCACTGATGTGCAGGGATCTCTGAGACCCTTAAGGAACGTGCTATTTTTCACTTTCTTTCATTATTTTTTCTTTTATTCAAGTTTTATTGTACAAAATGGCTAATATGGTAATGTTTTGCATCATAGTACATGTATAACTCATAGATGATTGCTGACTGCCTCAGAGAGGGGAGAAAGGAGGGAAGGAAGGAAGGATAACAATTGAAACCCAAAACTACAAACAAAAATCTTTATTACTTTATAAAAAACTATTGTATGTGCTATACAGTACTTGTAGTACTGTAGATTTTACATATTATGAAAAGTGAATACTGTCTGAAATCAATGTTTTGTTTTCATTTTTGGTTGAGATGTTAACAAAAGATCACAGAATTTTAAGGAATTATTGGTGAGAAAAATGTTTTGCATGGTAGCAATTTTATTTTATGTATTGAACTTTATGAGTTTTTTCATGATTACTAGATCGGGAAAAGTGCATATTATTAGAATTAGCATTTTACTATAAAGAATAATATGCAGAAAACTATATTTTCCAGCAATCTTAAGAGAAAGATTTCAGTTTTGGGTGGCTGTGGGATTGTACCCCTTGATTTACCATAGGTTCAATGTGTCAACATTCAAATCTTTTACCTTCATGCCATTTTCTAGTAATATTCACCCCCTCCCCCATGAATGTTGAAGATTGGTTCTAATTTTTACCCCTGTATAGTGCAAAATCTGGAAATTATTGAGAAATACCTTAAAAGAGGAAGGAACTAAAAAGATAAAATATGTTTAACAAACATTCTATTTCTCTCTCCTCAAAACTGCTGTACCAGTTGGTGCGATATATTTCTCCATCCATGTGATTGCAAATTAGACTTTGAAGATAATTCTGGGGAAAAGTTCAGATTATTTGGGAAATTTGTAAGTATACATGTCAAGAGGTGACATAGAATAGAAGAGTGGGTAGAACATTCAACTCAAAGCCAGGATGACCTGAGATCCAATCTCCCTTCAGGCATTTTTTTAGCTGTATGATTTTGGACATCACATAACATCTCTGAGCTTCACATTGTTCATCTGCATAAAGACAAACATAATAATTTCTACAAAATTACATTAGATACTTCCAGGGAAGCTCAAATGCAACAATTATATGTAGATCATTTTTTTCAAATATTAAAATCTTATCAGTAACTTGTGATATAATAACTAGAGCTATGATTTCCTCAATGTAAGAAACTCTTGGTGAAGAACTTTTCCACCAAAGCACAATGACACTTACTCTGCAATTTATGGATTGAAAAAGGTGCCTGGGGGAATGAGAGCTTAAGTTATTTGCCCAGTTTTGCACAGCCAGTATGTAACAAAGGTGGCACTTGAAGTTCGGTCCTTTGACTACAATTTTAGTTCTTCTGTGCCATGCTTTTCCATTATCACTATCACTGTCATCACTATCACTGTTATTATCACTATTATTATATGCTAGTTATTTATTTATATGGTTTGCTCTATCCAAAATGGTTACAATAATGATGGTTATCATTATCATAATTATTGTTATTAATTAGAATATATGGAGATGTGAGTATTATTAATACTAATAAATATAATTTGTAAAATAGCACAGCTATTATTAATGCTAATAACCATCATTGTTATAACCATATTGGAAAGAGCAAAAAGAAATGTCAATGATAGTAACTTATATTGGCATTGTCCTTTTAAGTTTTGCAATGGACCTTACATATATTATCTCTTCTGTTCCTCCCCACAATTCTGGGAGGTAGAACCTGGTTAATAATAGTAGAGAAGGAGGAGGAGGAAGAGGAGAAGGAGGAGAGGGAGGAGAAGGAGAAAGAGAAGGAGAAGAAGAAAAAGAAGGAGGAGGAGGAGGAGAAGGAGAAGGAGGAAGAGGAGGAGAAGAAAGAGGAGGAGGAGAAGGAGAAGGAGAAGGAAAAGAAGAAAAAGAAGAGGAAGAGGAGGAGGAGGAGGAGGAGGAGGAGGAGGAGGAGGAGAAGGAGGAGGAGGAGGAGAAGGAGAAGGAGAAGGAGAAGGAGGAGAAGGAGAAGGAGAAGGAGAAGGAGAAGGAGAAGAAGGAGAAGAAGAAGAAGAAGAAGAAGAAGAAGAAGAAGAAGAAGAAGAAGAAGAAGAAGAAGAAGAAGAAGAAGAAGAAGAGGGGAGGAGGAGAATGAAGTGAAAAATGAGGAGAAGGAGGAGGGTGTGGAGGAAGAGGAAGAAGCAGAACTAACACTGATTTATGTGCCAGGGATTGGGCTAAGTGTTTTGAAGTTATTATATCAGTTGCTCTTCACAACAGTTCTGAGAGATAGGGTCTATTATTACCTCTGTTTTACAAATGAAAGAAGTTAAGTAACTTGACCAGGGTCAAACAGCAATAAATGTGTGAGGTCACATTAACTCTTCCTGAGGTCAAGTATAGCACTCTATCTGCTATGTCACCTAGAAGCCACTAAATACTAAGTGTCTTCTGTAAGCAGATACTTTGGTACTAATTGACATCTTTGTTACTCTTGGCCTTCCTCCTTATTTCTCACTTGACTTGAAATTTGGAAAAGTGTCTAATTTTCAAATGGCTTTTTTTTAAATCAAGGAAGCACATATTTCCTGTCCTGTAAAACAGGGGTGTTTTTATTTGTTGGTTTTGCTCCCATACAATTAAAACTATTTTTTTTGGTAAGAACACCAACAAATCTTGAGTTTGATAATACAGGTCTGAAATCCATTTATTTGCCTGTGTCCTACAGACTAACGAATTTCACATTTGAAAAAGCTCACTAAGAAATTTTGTGTTAAGGAATATGTCAAAACCTTACTCTACCAGATTAAATGTATGATAAAATATTTAAAATGGCATTTATTGCATCATTTTTAAAAAAATAAAGCTAGGAAAAGATGTTAATATCACTTAATAGCCCCAAACCTAGGTCTCAGTCATTCCTTCTTTAGCAGATTTTCCAATAATATATGTTTTCCCTACTGCTACTAAAAGGTTGGCAAATAATATTTACTACACTATAATGGAATTTTATCAGCAATAAAGAGGAGATGTAATTTTTTTAATGTTTCGTATGTATTTTACCTTGGTGTGTTATATATTACTCTAGGTTCTCTGCCAGAAGGATTTCAAGTGGTTGGGGGAAAAATGTGAGTTTAATTTCATTTGTCAATGGAGTCACTTCATTACCAGTCATCTGACATTTATTGAGTACTGACACTGCTAAGTGCTGAGAAAATCAACATGTCCATTTTCTTCCCAATTATGGACTACGAATTAGTGGTGAGGAGTGAATAGGCTTCTCACCCTAGCTGATAGCTTTCCCTCATTTTAGTGACAGTGTGGATATACATTAACTTTTTCAACATAGATAATGGAGATGAAAATACTCATGATTTGAATCCTTTCAAAAGGATTTTTAAGCTTTTGGACCAAAAGGACTTACTATCAAGAATTATTCCAGCTGTTTTGCCAAAATAGTCCATGTTACAAATATTTCCATTTCACTTAAGGTATATGGGGAATATGAATTCTTGTATTTTTTTCTTTTGTTTCTAAGAATATATTCAATTAATCTGAGAAATGTAAACAATCAGTGCAAATAATTCAGGGCACTGCCCCCATGCTTCAGAATCATATTTAATCCATATGCATGAATGTATGAATGAATGAATGAATGAAAATGAGTTTATGAAGCACTTTCTATGTGCTAAGTATGTGTATGAGTGAATTCTTAATTGGACAATGTCACTAGATAATTTTCCAAGCACTATTTCATTTAAGCTGTATCTTCATTAATATTGTTTTTGTTATTATCAATTAACTTTGAAGGAAAATAAAAATTTCTATAAATTGTTGGGACAAATTCTTTTGAGGCCATTTCGCAGATGAGAAAATAAATGTAAGTAGCAATTATAAGAATTATCAGAGAAAGAACATTGTGTTCCTGACCCATTAAAGGTCACTCAAAATTTCCAGTACTGGTTCTTCTGGGTTCAAGCAAGGCAACATTACCATTTAGACCATCTCAGAAGACCCTTATTTAACTAATCATATAGTCTGTCAGCTAATTCACACATGTAAAGACCTCATCTCTATACTATGAATATTTTTATTAAATGATTTATTGGAAAGTTACTTTTGAACATCAATAAAATTACTTAATAACTATTTACATGTAAATGAATTCATTTCAATGCATAAGGAATCATAACATGTGATCAGTTGATTCATTCTAAACCTTTTTCCCAGTATTTAGTCATTATTATGATGTACTCCATTCCTTTGCTTCTATTTTTTTTCCATTACATTATCCCATAAAGTCCTCTTCAAAGTTATTTTGAATTTCTTAAACAAGTTGGCCTTAATGGCATTAGTATTCCATCACATTCATGGAGAAAGTTTTATTTAACCATTCCTTTACTATTATATATTTGAGTTGTTTCTTTTTCATAATTATCTATGTAACTATACATTATAGTTATTACACATAATGCTATTTAAAACAACTTTGTTGTGTTTTAAAAATAAAAGCTTTTAAAATATACTTTGCTAGGGATGACATCTAATTCAGAGGATAGGAGACTGATGATGGAGTTAGAGGAACTGTTCAAATTCCACCTTTGACTGCCTACGTGACTTTTGGCAAGACACAACTTCCTTGGGTCTAAGTTGCCTTTACTATAAAATGAGGGCGTGAGGGGGGCGGACTGTATGGCCTCACAGATGTCATACAGCTCTAGATCTAGTATTCTGTGATTCTGTCCATTCCATAAAGTAATTCCATCTTATTGTATTATTACTAGGAGTAGTAGCAGTAGTAGTAAGGAGTGGTCGCAGCAGCAGCAGCAGTAGTAGTATAGTTGTAGTACAGTTGTAGTTGTAGTGATTTTTATAGTAATAGTGGCACTTGTAGTAATAGTAATGGGAGGATTGGGAGGAATAACTAAAATTTGTGTAGCACTTTACGGCTAATCATTTTACAAATATTACTCTGTTTTCCTTATACCCTCTTGTGATGAATTTATTTATCACACTAACCCCTTGTATTAAGGAATTAAATTGAATTAGAGCTTGCAATTATAAGGAACTTAGCCTTATAGGGCAGCCTCATGAGTTAACTCACTAAGGACCAAATCAATTGTTTTTTTGGACTTTGAAGAACTTAGAAGCTTTCTGCAGGGTGGAGGTGTGGATATAGTCACGTTTTCTTAGTCCCCAGGTGTCAGGCTGTGACTGATTTTTATTCCTCTCCATTCACCAGTCTGCAGGTGGTATTTGGAAAGCTGGAAGCATAACTCCTACTGTGCAAGTTATTGCTTCCTTTGTCAGGAAGTGAGTGAGCACAAATATTTTCCAATTGCTTTGATTTTCAGGAAGGCTTGGTTCTACTGAGCCATCACTGATGCTCATTTTGATACTATGTCAGTTGCTCTTTAGAAGGGTTCATTCTCAAAGACAGAGAAGGATAGTGGAAGGGATGCTGGACCCACAATTACTAGGAGCTTGAGTTCAAATCCTTGTTCAAGCACTCATTAACTGTGTGACTGTCCAAATCACATCATCCCTCTGAACCTCATGGTCCTCATTTGTAAAATGCAGATATACTTCTTCTAGCGATTAAGTCAAAAGACTGTCTCAGGATTTGAAAAAAAAGATGAAACAAATAAAAGTTCTTTAGAAATCTTAAAATAATTCAAATGAATATACACTTTTGTTTTAGACCCAGATCTCTACATTGTCTCAGCTAATCAGAAATTGATGTACATAATGTCCGTTTTCCAAATCAGCTTGAATAGGTTTTTTATCCCATTTCTTCACGTCCCCAAATGGCTCAGCTTATATCAGGACCTATTTCAATATGACTACTGCTTCAGGGTCCACCTTAAATGCCATTGCTTTGATATAGACTTTTCTTATACTTCAAATAGAAATGTGAAGCCTTCACTCTATAAGTCTTTGACAATATTTTTGTTCCTAAGGACTTTCAAACTCTCTTGTCATAATTATTTTTTGTCCCTCTCTTATTCTCCCACTAGACTGAGAACCAAAACTGTCTCTAACCATTCATTTCTTAATTCAACAATGTTGTATCAGGGCAGCTAGGTGGCACAATGGATAGAGCACCAGACTTGAATTCAGGAGGACCTGAGTTCAAATTTGGCATCAGACCCTTGCCACTTACTAGCTGTGTGACCCTGGGTAAGTCACTTAACCCCAATTGCCTCACCCCCCAAAAATGTATTAAGTGCCTACATTGAGTAAGTCACTGAAAATACAAAGAGAAATATGAAACAGTCCAATATATTAGTATCATCATACCATTAAAAAAATTAGAGCTTGATGAGACCTCTAAGGGCATCCAGTCCAGCAATCTTTTTTCACAGATGTAGTAGCTGATCCAGAGGTTAAAGTATTTGTCAACAGTCATAAAGATAAGTAGCAGAACTAGAATATGAATCCAGGTTCCCTGGTTCCAAATCTAGAACCAGTTATTTTGGATCTCACTGTCTTAAGGAACTTAGAATCTACAGGGATCAGGGAAAATTCTCTCCAAAAAGGCAATATACAACGAGACAAGTAAATTCACATTAATTTGGAGGAAAGAACTAACAACTGGGGGATAATTAAAGGCCTCTTTTGAGAGGGGACATGTGATCTGTTATATACATTTTTGAATATTGCCTGTCTTGCTCATAGCTGGTATTAAGTAAATGGGTGAAAAAAAGTAAATAGCTTCCTTTCTTGTTAAAATTTAATTTTACTATTTTTTGTTACTGCCATGTGTAAGGCACCAACTGAGGCTTCTTGATATACAAAGAATAGTGATGTTGTTATCCAGGGGCTTAAAATCTGATGGAAAGTATAAGACTCCCTCAAGGAATACTTCCCAAATCTCACACTGGCAAACTGGGTCTCTAGATAGTGGCAGGCTACTACACTCTTTGTGGTTCCAGGGGTAATCCTGAGAGGTTTGGGAAGCTTTTTAGTATTGTCACTCACAAGCCCCTACTAGTGAAGTATCCATTGATCATACAATTTATATAAGTCAATGAGCTAGAGTTAATTAGCTTATAGAAATAGATAATTATAAAGGTTGTATGTTAGGAATAGTTGATACATAATATCCCTTAATTCTCTCTGCCCCCCACCCAAATAATCTGGGAAACACTTTCCCATAAATAGTTACTGAATTGAAGGGGGAATGGGCTCAGACTTAGAGAGACCATGTGACAGAGAGTTATCCTCCAGTTTTTAAGTTCTTTTCTCCATTCAGGAAGTCCTCATTTATACTTTCCCCCTGAGCTCTTCTTGGCTTCTCTTAGGGTTAGGGTTAGGGTTAGTGTCCCTGTACTGTTCCATTTTCTTTGATATGTCTAATTTGTCTTGAGTTCCTAAAATAGACAATGTCACCAGTCACTTTTTTTTTGGGGGGGGGGGGTGGCACACATATTTGCTAATGGAAAGTTGGTAAGGTCTTCCTCTCTTCCCTCTAAAGGCTTTGGGTGAAACTACTCCACAGCTAGGTTGGCCTACCATTGGGGTATCAAATTCTAAACTGATGTACTGTTTGATCCAAACTCCAAAATGCAGAGTTGATCCTCTTTATTAAATTCCAATAACTTCTTGCATCATTCTATTTCATCCGAAGCTGACTTCCGGTACGTAGTTCTATTTTTTTATTGCTTGACAAATAAATTCAATAATGAGGTCTAGGAATTGTACACATCAGTTTTATACATTTTGCTATTTTATGAAATCATTCAATTAAAGATGATCAAGATATAAAGCATCTTGTTAGTCACAAGTGCAACTAGACAGCCTGGGAACATGACAGCAGAAAACTGGACTGAGATCAGGTAGACTTGAGCTCAGATTCAGACGTTACTAGTTGCATGACTCTGGGAAAGTTATTTAACCTCTCTTTGGATCAATTTCCTCATCTGTAAAATGGGGATAATACTAGCACCAACCTACCAAGATATTTGTAAAACACTTTGCAGAAGTAAAACACTATACAAATCCTAAGCTATTGTTGTTATTAGGGTAGCTAGGTGGTGCCATAGTGTATACAAGAATACTCATTTTCCTGAGTCCAAATCTGGCCTCAGACACTGAATAGCTGTGTGATGCTGGACAAGTCACTTAATCCTGTTTGCCTAAGGAAAAAGCAAAACACTCTAGTAACTTTGGCAATAAAACACCAAATGGGATAACGAAGAGTTGGACATGATTGAAAAAACACACAAACAACAAAAATTGATGTTATCATTGTTATAATTTGGGATGTAGTGTGGCACCCCATATGGTTATGCCCCATATATATTATATATGTTGTGTTCTATACAATATGTATGTTTATTCATTATATTCCATATGTGTGTGTGTATATGTGTATGTTTATATGTATATATGTATGTTATGTTCCACATAAAATATGTTTACATTCATCTTTATTGGAAGGGCAGCTATGTGGCCTGTGAATAGAGCACTGGGCCTGAGGCTAAGATTCTGGGCAAATTATTTAACCCTGTTTGCCTCAGTTTCCTCATCTGTAAAATAAGCTGGAGAAGAAAATGGCAAACCACTGCAGTGTCTCTGCCAAGATAATCCCAAATGGGTTCACAAAGAAACAGACATGGCTGAAAAACAACTGAACAGCAAAAGCAACATCTATATTACTCATAATATAGCTCAAGGCAAACTAGACACATATATTTAATATCCATATAAAACATATGGAAAATGTGTGTGTGTGTGTGTGTGTGTGTGTAATTAGAAAGTGAAAGATCACTTTCTACTAGGGGAAGAGAGAAGTGTTCATGACACTAGGATTGGGCTTTTATCAGACTTCATCACTTCTCACCCAAACTGTTAAATCAGAGTAAAATTACCTCAGAGTTGAAAGGTACTTCAAAGATCAATGAGTCCAGACTATGCCTGAACAAGCATTCCCTTCACAACATATTTGACAAGTAAGGGGAGAAATGCATTCATTTGGGGATATTGAGGTGGCACTAGAAAGCTAAACTTGGGGTCAGGAAGACCAGAGTTTGAAATTCCATCCTCAGACCCTTACTAAGTATGTGACCCTGAGTGAGTCATTTAGCATTCTTTGCTCTCAACTTCCTCAACTATAAATGAGAAGATTTCATTCACTGGCCCCTTCCAGCCCTATATGAATCATCCTATTATCCTGAAAGTTGTTTATGGGAATCTAAGTAATGTACTAGCAAGTAGTCCAATATGGAAGACTGGAACTCAAGGGAGATGTCACTGTTGCATCAACAAAAATAGGTGTTAATATGCAGAAGACTGATAATTGAAGTTATGGGACTGAATGCTATCACCTACGATGGGTGTAGAAACAGAGAAGGGAAAAGAGATAAGGCTTGGGAGGTCTGCAAAATTAAGGAAAAGGAAGAAGAGGAACCTATGCAGAAGATAACAAGAAATACCTACACATGATGAAAGCCATTTCATATTTGGTAAAAAGAGTGAAATAACATTCAGGAGGAAAAGGTGGGGGGTGGGCAATGTCAATAATGTAAAACGCTTCAGATGATAACATCTAAGAAGAGTGCTGAGGGTTTGTTAGCTCAGAAGTCACAAGTACCTCTAGAAAGAACATTTCTACAAAGGGAAGGGACTGGCAACCATACTGAAGGAAACTAAGGAAAAAGTAGCTGGCAAGAATATAGAACTAGTTGTTATTGATTATTCTTTCCATGTTATGAGTGATGAAAAGAAAGAAATGAGAATGGAGCAGAGTCAAGTTATGCTTTATTTAAGATAAGGGAAACTTGATTAAGTTCCTAGTTTTTTGGGATTTGTTTTGTTTTTAAAGAATTGATAGTAAGAGATCTAAGATATGTGTGTTTGGGGTGTATGTGAGTGTGAAAGAGAGTCAGAGCCAGAGTGGCATGAAGGAGGGCAGGGGAGAAGGGAGAGAGAGAGAGAGAGAGAGAGAGAGAGAGAGAGAGAGAGAGAGAGAGAGAGAGAGAGAAGAATAGATTTAGAAGCAGATCTATGATTCTACATTGTCTGGCACTCACTCCCCATTTTAAAAAATATATATGACACATATAAGATCACAGATTTAAAGTCAGAAGCCTTGTAAATCACTTACTTTGTTTTTCAGATGAGGAACCAGTGGCCTGGGAATGTATAGTAACTTGCCCAAAGTTATAGAGCTAAAAAGTATCAGAAGCATGACTGAAACCCTAGTCTTTGGGCAAGAAATGTAGTACTCATTAAATTGTCCTCTGCCCCCAGTCCTCATACCCTACACTACAACATCATACGGTTATTATTAGAATGGGAAGGGACCATATAGACCATTGAATCCAACCCTCACATTTTAGAAATGAGGAAACTATGGCCTATAATGGTAAAGTGACACACACAAAGTAAAATGTAGTTACTATCAGAGGCAGGATTTTAATTTAGTTCATAGGAACTCTAAGTCCAGAGCTCTAATCACTTTATTGATATCAGGAAATCAATGGAATTGTTAGCCTTGAAAAATATACATGCATAGGAAGGAAGAAGGGAAAGAAGGAAGGATGGAAGGAAGGAACGGAGGGAGGGAGGAAAGAAGGGAGGGAGGAAGGAGGGAGGGAGGGAAGGAGGGAAGGAAGGAAGGAGGGAAGGAAGGAAAGAAGGAAGGAGGGAAGGAAGGAGGGAAGAAAGGAAGGAAGGAAGGAAGGAAGGAAGGAAGGAAGGAAGGAAGGAAGGAAGGAAGGAAGGAAGGAAGGAAGGAAGGAAGGAAGGAAGGAACGTGGCTTCCCTTATCTTTTGTGGCCAAAGAAAAGAGAAAATGAATGTGTACAGAGAAATTTTGAGGTGTGGAGTAGGTGGATGAGAAAATCTATGAAGATTGGCTTCAATTTTCTCAGTTAAATTAAGAATGAGATCATCTGGTGTAGAAGTGGAATGGAGAGCTTGAAGGAAATGTTTGGAACAGTTTCTATGGGGGACTCAATAACGATCAAGTAACAGAAGAACTAAGAAGGTTTCTGAGCATGGTGAGTTGCCTATAGAAGTCAAGCCATTTAAACAGAGCAGTTTACCTTTCTCCTAGGTTCAAAGCTTGGATGCTCACAGGGCCCAGTTTCTCACCCTTTCCTTGGATAAAATTCCTACTGGAATTAGAATTGAGTCCTTAGTGAAGACCTAAATTGCATTACAATATTCAGCTTCATAATTTTCACCAAGGCTTTGCCAAAGGCACTGAATGATTTATGATAAATGTGAAACCTCCGTCCCCTCTTCCCAGGTTGTCTTCCTTTATTTCTAAGTCGACGAACACCACTCTTGACTCCTTGTTGAACCAAAGTAATAAGAGATTTAAGGCCTTTATATTTCTCTGGAAACTCTCTTTTAGCTTTGGCCTATCTACAAGTGTAATCTCATTGATTACATATTTTAAAATATGCCCCTTACAAAAGTTATGGTTAAATATTATTGGGGGCAGCTAGGTGGTGCAGTGGATAGAGCACCGGCCCTGGAGTCAGGAGGACCTGAGTTCAAATCCGGCCTCAGACACTTAACACTTACTAGCTGTGTGACCCTGGGCAAGTCACTTAACCCCAATTGCCTCACTAAAAAAACAAAACAAAACAAAACAATTATCTTACTTTCCCAGGATTTGTATGGATTACAAAAAGTAGTAATGTACCCTGGGCTTTATGATATCAATATATATGTGTTAAAAATAATATTATAATCAATTACTCTAATCCAGTCAGTTTTAGCCCAGAGTGTGTGCTCCTAGTTGGCTGAGTTGGTTAGAATAAGGTCATAGTTTCATCCTAATCAGGGTTTTGCTCTCCTCTGTGGCCACACACCCTTAAGCTGTCCAGCTGTTTTGGAAATGCAGGTCATTAGTGAAAGGAGGGAAAGAGAAAGAAAATGTGAGGGTATCATGTGAGACTATTAGGAATGAATAAAACCAGAATTTAGAATCTTAGAAATATGAAGTCCTTTTGTTTCTGTCCTGAACCCTATGGGTAGTATTCTGGAAAAGCTTGTCTATCGCATCTAAGAATAATGTTTTCAATCCATAAAAACCACATAGGGTTACAATAAAAATCAAAGGTTAGAGAAAATAAAGTTTTAATTTCTTTTACATATAACTTTATGAACCCCTTCTCAACACCCCTTTTATCTGAGATTAAAAACCCCTGGGTGAGTCCAACCTTCTTTATTTTATAGATGAGGAAAGAGATGCAATTCAATTCAACAAGTACTGGGCTAAAGAATTGGAAATTGAAAGGATGCCCATCAATTGGGTAATGGCTAAACAAGCTGTGGTATATGAATGTAATAGAATACTATTGTGTTGTAAGAAACAATAACAGGCAGATTTCAGAAAATCCTCGAAAGACTTACATGAATTGATGCTCAGGGAAATGAGCAGAACCAGGAAAATATTGTACATAGTATCAATAATGTTGTGTGATGACCAACTGTGATAGACTTAACTCTTCTCAGCAATACAATGATCCAACATAATTCCAAAGAACTCATGATGGAAAAATACTCTCCAAATCCAGAGAAAAGAATTATGGAATCTGGATGCAGATTGAACCATACTGTTAATACTTTTTTGTTTCTTTTTTCTTTTTTGAGGATTTTTCCTTTTGTTCTGATTCTTCTTTCACAATATGACTAATGCAGAAATATGTTTAATGTGATTGTACATTTATAAAGTATATGAGATTGCTTGCCATCTTAGGGAGTGGGGAGGTAAAACAGGGAGGGAGAAAAAATTGGAACTAGAAATCTTATAAAAACAAATTTTGAAAACTACCTCTACATGTAAGTGGAAAATAATAAAATACTTTATGATAAAAAAACTAGTACTGGGCTAAATGTTGCTTAAAAAAGATAAAAAATAAGGTCAATTCCCTCAAGGAACCCAGATTCTAATGGGGGGAAGGGGAATAATAACCTGAAGGAAAATAAAAAATGGATATACTCCCTAGGGGGCAGAAAATATGTCTTATATTTATTCACCAAAATAGATACCATACAATATCACCAACAAAAAGAATACCAATTGAGATGCCCAAAATGAACAGGAATCAAAATCCCAAAAAGGAGCCAATAGTAAAATCTATAACCTCAGATATTTTTACAAAAATGCTCAAAATTTAAGGGGAAAGGAACAAGTACTAGAGATGCTATTTCAAGAAAGCAAAATTGATTTCAAGGATATCACTGAGATGTGGTAGGATCACACCTATAACAGGAATATAACTCTGAAAGAGTATACAATGTTCCAAAGAATCAAGATCAGTAACTACCCTACATATTAAGCAAGTGCTTAATACATGTTGGCTGATGGATTGATTGATTGTCCTCATATGAGGAAATCTGCAGAATAAAAGTGAGAAGCCTGGGAGAAAAGAGTTAGGTGAAGATCAGTGGAAGATGGAAGAGAAATAATTTTTGTCATTTAAGTATACATATAGCAGTAATGTCAAACTCAAATAGAAATACAGGATACCAAATCATGTGTAAGAATCTCCGAAGGCCATGTATTAACTTAGAAAAATGCACATTAACATTATATATGTAATTTTTATTAATTTTGCTAAATATTTGTCAATTACATTTTAATCTGGTTTGGGCTACACTTGGGAGTGTTGTGGGCCCTGTATCTGACATCTCTGCTATAGAATACCTGGACATCTTTTTTTTTTAATAGAAACAAGTTGGAAGACTAAAAGTGACACCAAGGTATAGTCTAGTAATGACAGATTTCACATATCTAGATATCTTCTATATTCCCCCTGACAAAAGCATAGCACATAAGATATCTCGATCTTGCATAAAGATAATTTCATCCTCCAAAAATGTAGAAAATAAATGAAACTCCTACACTGAATGTGATTCTCACTAACAAAGAATTGGTTATCATGGTGAAACTGATGGGAATATTTCTAAGAAGTGACATGATGATCAAATGGGATTTTATGCCAGGAATATAGTGATGGCTTAACATAAGAAAAACAATTAACATAATTGATCAGATCAAGAAAAGTAACAAAAATCATACAATTATTTAAATAGTTGCAGAAAAAGCTTTTGCCAAAATACAACATTCATTCCTATTTAAAAACACTTGAAAGCACAGGTAGAAATGGGATTTTCCTTAAAATGATAAGAAGCATCTATCTAAAATGCTCAGTCAGCATTATTTGTAATTGGGATTAGCCAGAAGCCTTCCGAATAAGATCAGGAATGAAACAAGGATGCCCATTATCACCAATATTATTCAATATCATATTAGAAATGTTAGCAATATCAAAGAGTAGAAAAGTAAATTGAAGGAAGCAGACTGGACAATGAGATGATAAAACTTTCTTTGCAGATGATATAATGATATACTTGGAAAATCCTAGGGATTCAACTAAAGAATTAGTTGAAACAAAGATGTTAGTAAAGTAGCAGGATATAAAATAAACCCACATATAACATCAGCATTTTTTATATCACCATCAAAACCCTCCAAGAAGAGATAGTAAGAGATACCCCCATTTAAAATAACTGTAGACTGTATAAAATACCTGGGAGTATACCTGCCAAGACAAACCCAGGAATATGTTATATATAATAATTTTATCTATCTGTCTATCTATCTATCTATCTATCTATCTATCTATCTATCTATCTATCTATCATATATCGATCTGTCTATCTATACATAATTATAAAATGCTTTTATACAAAAGAGTCAGATTAAAAAACATGGAAAAATATGCATTTTTCATGGGTGGGCATAGTCAGTATAATAAAAATTACAATTCTGCCTAATCTACTTATTCAATGCCATCCCAATTAAACTAGCAAAAAATTATTAAGCAAGAAAAAAATTAAAAATCATTTAGAAGAAGAAAAAATAAATAATATCAAGGGAATTAATAAAAAAAATAAAGGAAGGAGGTTTAGCAGTACCAGATCTTAAACTATATTTATCAAAACTCTAGTACAGGCTAAGAAATAGAAAGGTGGAAGCATCTAGGTGGTACAGTGGATAAAGCACCAGCCCTGGATTCAGGAATACCTACCTGACTTCAAATCTGGCCTCAGACACTTGACACTTACTAGCTGTGTGGCCCTGGGCAAGTCACTTAACCCCAATAGCCTCACAGAAAGAAAGAAAGAAAGAAAGAAAGAAAGAAAGAAAGAAAGAAAGAAAGAAAGAAAGAAAGAAAGAAAGAAAGAAAGGAAGGAAGGAAGGAAGGAAGGAAGGAAGGAAGGAAGGAAGGAAGGAAGGAAGGAAGGAAGGAAGGAAGGAAGGAAGGAAGGATGGAAGTAAGGAATAGAGAGAGAGAGAGAGAAATAAAGAAAGAAAGAAAGAAAGAAAGAAAGAAAGAAAGAAAGAAAGAAAGAAAGAAAGAAAGAAAGAGGTGGATCAGTAGATGAGAGTAGACTTATAATACACAATAGTAAACGATTATAATAACCTGGTGTTTTACACATGTAAAAATTTAAGCTTTGCGGATAAGAATAACATTATTTGACAAACATTTTTGGGAAAACTAGAATGTCTTCTGGCAGAAATTGGGAAAGAACAATATCTTACACCATTTACCAAGATAAAATCAAAAAGGAAACATGACCTAGATTCAAAGGGAGATATCACAAGAAACCAGAAAAATATGGAACACATTACCTATTAGACTCATCGGTAGGAGAATAATTTGTGAATAAACAAGAGATAGAGAGCATTGTGAGATATGAAATGGATAATTTTGATTGCATTAAATTAAAACCAATGTAGCCAATATTAGAAAGAACTGATGAACAGAAGTATGAGTAAAATGGTTTCTCATATACATACACACATATAGACATATATACATGTGTGTATTGTGTGTGACTATAAGCCTATGTACACACATACATGCATGCATGTATATTTGTGTCTAATAATAGTCATCTCTAGGGGAGAAAAGGAGGGAGAAAGGGAGAAAAAAGAAAATTATATTGTAACTTCATATATATTTAAAAGCAATAGCTAGTTGTAAATAACAGATTTGCAATCTCATGTAAAATTACATTTTTTCTATTCTACTATGTTATGGAAATGTTTGTTTTATTTCTTGAGTTCAGAATAAAAGAAAATATAATTTAAAGAGAAAGAAAGCAGAAAATTGGGGAAATTTTTATAGATAGTTTTTCAGGTAAAAGGATCATATGTCAAATAGAAAACTTTGTTAAATTTGTAAGATTATGAGTTATTTCCCCAACTGATAAATTGTCAAAGTATATGAACAAGCAGTTTGTTATGAAGAAATTAAACTATATATAGTCATATTAAAATTATTCTTAATCATTATTGTTTAGCGAAGTAAAGATATCGCCTCACACCTAACCGAATGGCTAACGTGATAGAAGAAGAAAGTGGCAAACGTTGGAAGGGATATGGGAAAAAATTGGGAAATAATACACTGTTGGAAATTTGAAATCATCCAACCATTTTGAAAAGAATTCTGGCATTATGCCAAAGAGATATAAAACTATGTATAGCTTTGACTTAGCAAAACCAATATTAGGATTGTTTCCCAAGGTAAACACGGAAAAAAGGAAGGAACCTATATATTATAAAATATTCATAATAGCCCTCTTTGTGGGGGTGAAGAACTGGAAATTGCAGGGATGCCCATCAATTGGACAATGACTGAAGAGGTTGTGGTACATGATAGTGACAGAATATTGATGTTCTATAGAAATGATGAGCTGAAAAACATGGAAAGACTTGCATGAAATAATGAAAAGTAAAGTGAGTAGAACCAAGAGAACATTGTGCACAAAGACAGCAATATTGTTTGAAGAACTGTGAATGACTTGACAATTCTCAACAATACAATGGTCCAAGACAATCCCAAAGGACTACTGATGAAACATCCTATCCACCTCCAAAGAAAGAACTGATATTGATGAAACAGATTGAAGCATGCTATTTTTCACTTTCATTTTTTTCTTTTAATCAAGTTTTCTTGTACAAAATGACAAATAGAGTAATACTTTGCATAATCATACATGTATAACCCATATCTGACTGCTTGCTACCTCAGGGAAGGGGCAGGGGAGGGAGGGAAGGAGGGACAAAAATTAGAATCCCAAAGTATAAATAAAAACGTTTATTGCATTTAAAAAAAATACAAATCCAATAAAAAAATCTGATACAAACTTGGACTTCACTAAGAGAAAAATAAGTTCCAGGAAAAAAGGAAATGAGAGTCCCTTTGTACTCTGCCTAAATCAGTCTGAATTTGGAATATTTCAGTTCTAAGCACTATATTGTAAAGGGAGCATTGATAAGCTAGAAATAAGACAAAGGAGCAGCAGCATGATGCATTGGAAAGGTATTAAATGGGCCTCGTGTGGACACAATACTCCTAAGTGTGACCAAAACCAGATTAAAATGTAATTGGGAAATATTTAACAAAACAAATAAAATACAATAAAACACAGAGAATGTTAATACCTGATTTTCTAAGTCAATATGTATTCCGTAGGGAAGTTTATGTATTGTTTACTGGTCTCCATTTCTTATTTAAGTTTGAGATCACTGATATAGTAGAAGGAGAGCTGTCCCTGAAAGCAGGAATACCAAGGGTTCATTATCCATATATGACCCAAACCATCTGTGCTACCCTGGCCAAATCATTTAACCTTTTAGTGCTTCAAATAAGGTCCAGAGAAGTTGCTGAACTGCATTGGAAAGAGATTGCTCATCCAGAAATCCTTGAAATGAGTGAACTCCCAGGTTTAGTTCCTATTCTTTTGGAGAGTAGCCAGAGTATGGTCATTAAGATACAGTGGTGGGGAGGCTAGGTGGCGCAGTGGATAGAGCACCAGCCCTGAATTCAGGAGTACCTAAGTTCAAATCTGGCCTCAGACACTTAACACTTACTAGCTATGTGACCCTGGGCAAGTCACTTAACCCCAATTGCCTCACTTAAAAAAAAAAAAGATACATTGGTGAATCCAATAAGGTAATATTAAACAAATTGATTGGGGTCTAGCCTAGAAATGAGATAGATTACTTGGAAAGACAGAATAGATGTGTTCATGTTTTTGAAGGGTTATCATGTGAAAGAGGCATTAAACCTGCTCTAGTCTCAGAGGGCAAAATCAAGAGCAATGGACAGAAATTGTAAAGTGACTATGGAGCAATCTTCCAATATTGAATTTCTGTAATTCTAGGATATAAGTTGATCAATTATCTCATTCATTTAATGGTTCTCTCCAAAGATACAAATCACAACTTATCTGTTGCCTGTCTACTCTGCTGGGTGAGTCCACCTAATATGTTAGGACCTGTACTTTCTCTTGACATTGAGAAGGTAACAAATGAAGCCCACATTTCTCACTCTCAACATGTGATTAATTCATCTTTTTTTTAAACAAACTTTTTTTTTTGAGAAAAAAAAACACTCACTCTTTTCCATAGTTCATTAGTTATTATGTGTTAAAGCCTGATCACACCTCCCATCTTGCTCTCCTTTGATGTCTAAATTATGTTCAAATACAAATGATCAAAAAAGAGCCTAGATATCATATTTCAAAAAAAGTTATCAAAGGAAACTGCCCTGATATTCTAGAACCAAAGGGTAAAATAGAAATTTAAAGAAACTACCAATCACCTTCTGAAAGCGATACCAAAATGAAAACTCCCAGGAATATTATAGCCAAGTTTCAAAGCTCCCAAGTCAAGGAGAAAATATTTCAAGCAAAAAGAAACAGTTTGGATATTGTGGAGCCACTGTCAGGATAAAAAACAAAAAGATTTAGCAGTTTCTATATGAAATGATCAGAGTGTTTGGAATGTGATATTCTGGAAGCCAAAAGAGATAAGATTATAGCCAAGAATCACCTATCCATCAAAAACTGAGTACAGTCCTTGGGGGGAAATGAATATTCAATGAAATAAAAGACTTGCAAGCATGCCTGATGAAAAGACCAGAACTTAATAGAAAAATTGACTTTGAAATACAAAAGAATAATAAAGAAAACAGGAAAGAGAAATCATAAGGAATTCAATAAGGTTTACAGTTTACATTCCTACGTGGGAAAATGATACTTGTAAATCCTAAAAAAAACTTTCTCATTAAAAGGGCAGATAAAAGAAGTATACATAGACAGAAAGAACAGGTGTGAGTTGAATATGATGGAGTAACTATCTAAAAAAGTGAAATTAAGGGGTGAGAAAGAAGAAATCATTTGGAGATGGGAAAAAGGAGAGGTAGAATGGGATAAATTATTTGACATAAAAGAGTCCCCAAAGAGATTTTACAATGGAAGGGAAAATGGAGGAAGTGCATGAACCTTACTCTCACCTGAATTGTCTCAGAGGGAATAATTTGCACACTCAGTTGCATGTAGAAGTCTATCAACATTCATGAAAGTAGGAGGGGAAGTGAATAAGAGAATGGGAGGCTGACAGAAGGGAGGGTGGATTGGGAGACAGAAAATTCAGAAGCAAAACATTTCTGAAAATGGACAGAGTGAAAGGAGAGAGAGTAGAATAAACAGTGAGGAAATAGAATGGAGAAAAATACATTTTGTAATCACTACTCTGAAAAAAAATTGCAGCAAGTTTCTTTGATAAAGATGCCATTTCCAAGATATATAGAAAATGGAGTCAAATTTGTAGAAATAAGAACCATTCCTCAATTGATAAATACTCAAAGATATGAATAAGCAGTTTTCAGAAAAACTATTCAAAGCTATCCAGAGTCCTATGAAAAAATGTTCTAAATCACTATCGATTTTAGAAATCCAAATTAAAAGAACTCTGAGCTACCACCACATACCTATCAGATTGGCTAATATGACAGAAAAGTAAAATGACAAATGTTGGAAAGGATGTGGAAAAAATTAAAACACTAATGCACTGTTGATGAAGTTATATACTTACTCAACCATTCTGGAGAACAATTTGGAACTTTGCCCAAAGGCTATAAAACTGTGCATATATTTCAACAAAGCAATACCACAACTAGGTCTATATCCCAAAGAGATTTTTTAAAAAATGAAAAATGACCTATATGTAAAAAATATTTACAGCAGCTCTTTTAGTGGTGGCAAAGTATTGGAAATTGATGGGATGTTCATCAATTGGGGAATAGCTGAACAATTTCTTGCATGTAATTTTGATAGAATATATGATTGTGCTAAGAAGATGCCCTCAGAAGAAAACAACTATAAAGACTTAACATGAAATGATGCAAAGTGAAATGAACAGGACCAGGAGAACATTGTACATAGTAAGAACAAGATTATATAATGATCTACCGCAAACAACTTAAGTATTCTCAGCAATACAATGATTTAAGAAAATTATAAAGAACTTATGAGGAAAGGTGCTATATATCTCCAGAGAAAGAACTGATGGTGCCTGAATGCAGATCAAAGACACTTTTTATTTATTGTTCTTGTGTTTTTTGTCTGTGTTTTCTTTCACAGCATGAATTCCATGGAAGTGTGCTTTGCATGAGTACATGTGTATAACCTATATCAAATTGCTTGCCTTCTCAATTGTGGGGAGGGGAGAGCGGGATAGAATTTAGAACTCAAAATTTGAAAGGGGAATGTTGAAATGTTTTTACATGTAATTCTGAAAAATAAAATTGTAAAATAAAAGTTTAAAAATCATAATCATAGGGGCAGCTAGGTGGCGCAATGGATAGAGCATCAGCCCTGGAGTCAGGAGTACCTGAGTTCAAATCTGGTCTCAGACACTTAACACTCACTAGCTGTGTGACCCTGGGCAAGTCACTTAACCCCAATTGCCTCACTAAAAAAAAAAAAATCATAATCATAGAACAAGAGTGCATCCATCTGAATCATAGGCCTAATCAGGTCCTCACAGGACAGGACAGATGAGAAAAAAGTGAAAGATGAGAATCCTATTAAAATGGGTTTCAGTCATAAATGCATAGGCTACCTTTTGTTTTTACTTTGTCCACACCTATTATTTCATTTGTGAGGAAATTTCCTCACTTATTGCAGATTCATGACTGTTCTACACCTTATAAACTAAGAGAGTTATCAAGACCACTAAGAAGTTCAGTGTTTGCCCAGAGTCAAACAACCAATACATTTCCAAGGTGTGACAAGAGCTCAGATGTTGCTGGTTGCAAGGCTGGCTCCTTGCTATTCCATTCTTCCACAAGGGACATTTCTAAATTTCTACCAATAAGTGGAGAATATCACAACATTTGTTATGCTCTACAACATTTTTAATCAAATTCATATCACAAACTGCTATGATGTCAGGACAAATTCCCTTTTTACATGCACACAAACACAGGCACATAAATGTCCCCAGTCCCCAGGCATGAAAAAAAAATGGAACTTCTATGAATACACCCAAATGATATTTTGGAGACCTGCCATCACCAGAATCTAACCACTACTCCATCATTTCATCATATTCCACAACCACAATGGAGTCTCTCCCCTAACACACTGGATCACAGAACCATGATGGAATCCTATAAATTTTGAAATGATAACCATTGTTTTGGCATATACGCACAGTTGGAACTCAAAGCTAACATTTCCAAAAGGACATCTTACTGTTTTTGAATTGCAAAATAAACTGCTCTCCATCATCATAGAAGCACCCCCACCTTTCTTGGGCCCCCCTCAATGCAGGGCAGCTGGATGCAATTATGCTATGCATTTTGATTCATTTCTGATAGCCCATTATCTTATTTTTATTGAGCCTGGGTCTCTCGGTGGGGCCAGCTACTCTCTGGGAAGAAGCTGAGCATTAACTCTTTCAGGTCATTAGGATACCATTTAGGAAATTACTGGAATGTTTTAGTTCACCGCCCCTAGGAGCAGCTGGATCTCTGTGTTGTTTCCCTCTGAATTTGCAAAGCACTACAAGAAACATTTTCAGGAAAAAAGGTGTGAAGCCACGCATCTCTCCTCATTCTCATCTGGACCCAGGAGGGAACCCTCTAATAATAAAGCTTCTTGTACTGAACGCAAATGGGACAAGAAGCCAAGAGCAAAACCATTAGAGCAGGGGAAGGATGGAAGGGGACGATGGATCCCCGGGAGCAGCTCCTTCCACACAGGAAGCCTTGGCTGCTTTCATACAGCACACACTGTGGCCTCTTGCACTCAACCTACACGGTTTCTAATTAAGCTCCAGAGTGGATTATATAGTTCACTGAACTGAGTCACTAGGCTACAACTGGGAGAAAAAAGGCACTCCTATTTTATCAGAAAAATAAACACTTTAGTTTCATCCCTCCAGCCATATATGCTCTTTCTTTGGTCTACTGTTAAGTCTGTGAGACTTACTTCTTCCCTTCCTTCATTCCTTTGTTTGTTCATTCCTTCTTTCTTTTTCTTCTTTTTTTGTTTCCTTCCTTCCTCCTTCCTTTTTCTCTTCCTCCCTCTCCCCCTCGCTTTTTTCCTTTTTTCTTTCTTTCTTTCATTCTTTCTTTCTTCCTTTTCCAGAGAAATTTTCTTTCATTTCCTTCAGATATATGTACTGTAAGATTTGGTACAACTCAAAACAAAAGAAAGTCTCTATGCTATATCAGAGAAGAGGATTTACTTGCTGAGGATGTAGAGTAGATGAAAGGATGACAGCAACTTTAAGATAAAAAAAAATGTTTTGCCAAAAATACTTACACATACACACACACACACACACACACACACACACACACACACACACCAAAACAAATATGTATCAGGGAGAAAATCAGATTTGAACCAATTTGGTACTTCTGTCAAAGTTTCCACTTCTAGAATAGTTTTAAAAACCCAATGGACTTCCTTTATTCTTTTCAGGGACTCCTATTAGATAATATTCAGAGTGCTGTTTCATAAATGAATGCTTGGAAAGGAACTATTTTTCGAGCATTTTTCATGACTTTTCCTTTTGTACATGAAGGAAGGCTTTATTTATTATACTCAACTTGTAATCATGGAACACATTTCTAAAGAGTTCATTCCTGAGTTCTCTTGGTTGAACAAGGTTTATTTCCACATTGCTTTTCATTTGACCCCATGTATCTTTTGTTTTGGGGGGGTGGTGGTTTCTGCAGGGCAATGAGGGTTAAGTGACTTGCCCAGGGTCACACAGCTAGTAAGTGTCAAATCTCTGAGGCTGGATTTGAACTCAGGTCCTCCTGAATCCAGGGCCAGTGCTTTATCCACTGGACCCCATGTATCTTTAAGAACTGATGTCTTTTATTTTTCTGGTTCCTTTCTTTCAGTCACAAAGGATGCCTTTCTGATGAAACTACCACTCCCTAACTTTCCTTTCTCATCATTCCTTTATATGGGACTCTCTTTGCGGCCACGACCTGAGCAAGGTACTCAAACTGAGAAGTTGTGATCCACAGAGGGGGACTGCTAACTGTTTTACCTCACCCCTGAGGAGGAGTGATTCTAGTACTATTGATCCTGAGGACTTGACTGTTGTGCTCCTATGTAACAATCAGCCAGACAGGTTTAATTTTGCTTGTACAAAATGTAACTGCTAAGAAGGTATAATAAGAATCATTAGAACAAAAAACCCACTGAAATTGGTGTAGTTTTCCCAAAAATACATGGCAGAGTGGGTTCAGACTTAAAATGTAATGACAAAGAGAAATGAATGTAAAGAACATATATGGAAAAGGGATGCCTCTACTAGAAATGGGAGTCCTGGGGGCAGCTAGGTGGGGCAGTGGATAAAGCACTGGCCCTGGATTCAGGAGAACCTGAGTTCAAACCCGGCCTCAGACACTTGACACTTATTAGCTGTGTGACCCTGTGCAAGTCACTTAACCCCAATTGCCTCACCAAAAAAAAAAAAGAAGAAGAAGAAGAAGAAGAAGAAGAAGAAGAAGAAGAAGAAGAAGAAGAAGAAGAAGAAATGGGAGTCCTTCGTGAAATCTTCATAAAGTCCCTTTTAGATGTACCTCTCTGCTGAATGGACCCTTCAGTTGGGATCCTATTCCCAGGTGACAATCTCACTGAAACGGTCTAGAGCACCACCATTGTCCATTCCTGCTCAAATGACCACCTCTACCACCTCTGGTGGACACTGCTACTACTAACATTCAGCTCCAAATGTCAATGGGACGTCTGGATTTCCCAGACTCATGAATATATATGGACAGTTCCATTTTTAAAATACTCTTTTGCCTACCCAGGAAAGTATAGACACCAAGAGATAAGTAGCCATGAGTTCATGGTAAGGGCTGATGCTTCTTTTCCCAAATCCTAGCTGCAGCTCAAAATAGCTCTTCCCCACTCAAACCATGAAGGAGAATAGTATAAGGATAAGCTGCCCCTTTTATATACTACCTTAACTACCTTAACTCTAACTCAACAAACTTTAAGTCATTAATTCTGTCTCTACACTTAGAACACCTTTCATCACCACACAGCATAAGAACATTTATGATACTTTATATAAATCAAGCATGTCTAAAAATGAATTCCCCAAAGTTCCATGTTGTAGAATAAAACCAACCAAAGACTTTCTGTGCATGGTCTGAGTACCCCATTAGGAAGGGCAAATCCATGCATGTTCTCTCTATTACACTTATAAACACCAAAAATTCCCATTGGTAAAAAAGCCAGCTCTTGTGCTAAATGGTCCCCATTTCAGTATTTTAATTAATTAACACGGCATACCCTTCCTTTTGTTGGACTTCACAGAACCAGTTGCTGAATCAGAAAATCTCAGGGTTGGAACAATCCTTGTAGGTTATCTATGATTGGACATAAATTGTCCTCCAGGCTTTAATTAAAGACTTCTAGTGAGGGGAAAACCTTCTGATCCCTAAGATTGATTAAAAAAAATATATTCATTAAGTCCTGTATGTTTTGGACATGGCCAATGTGGGAATTTGTTTAGATTAAATATAGATTTGACACAAGGGCTGTGTTTTGCTTTTTACTTTCAACATGGGAGGTGGGAAAAAAGAAAATAGGTTTTTGTTCATTGAAAAAATAAAATAAATTTGTTTTTAAATATTTATTAAGCATCTACTGTACACAAAGCATTGTGCTCTGTAATTCAGAGCACAGGGTTATAAAGAAAAAGAATAGAGCTTCCTTCCTCAGGGAGTTTATACTGAAGAGTCCCAAGAATTACAGTAGGGAAATTTCAATATTTTTCATCTGTGAGAAGCAAAAACAGAAAAAATGGTGAAGAGTCATGGGAAAAGGTGTCAATTTCTCT
The DNA here is from genome assembly GCF_019393635.1 of Dromiciops gliroides. Classification (NCBI taxonomy): domain Eukaryota; kingdom Metazoa; phylum Chordata; class Mammalia; order Microbiotheria; family Microbiotheriidae; genus Dromiciops; species Dromiciops gliroides. The sequence goes on along the minus strand of NC_057864.1, from coordinate 46,141,133 downwards.
AATCATCTGCACTGAAGAATACCCTGAGCACTTGTCTCAAAATGCTTACAAACTGATGAGAAATTTTAGTATCTCATATCACTTTCAGTTCATGGAGATCATTTTCATCAATCACAGAAATAAAGAATGTGTTTTCCACATAGATATTTTATTATTTTCCAGTTACATTTAGAGATAGTTTTCATTTTTTTTTTTTGGTGAGGCAATTGGGGTTGAGTGACTTGCCCAGGGTCACACAGCCAGTAAGTGTTAAGTGTCTGAGGCTGGATTTGAACTCAGGTCCTCCTGACTCCAGGGCCAGTGCTCTGTCTGCTGCACTACCTAAGTGCCCCTCAATATTTTTTATAAGATTTCTAGTTTCAAATTTTTCTCTCTCCCTCCTCCCTAAGACAGCAAGTAACCTGATATAGGTTATATATGTACAATCACATTAAACATATTTCTATATTAGTCATGAGAGAAGAATCAGAGTGTTAAGGGGCTAAAATTTTAGCTATTCTGTCTAAAATATCTAATGAGTGGTCACCAATAAATTATAAGCTCTTGCAAGAGTTAGACTTTTAAGCATTTATTAAGGAGAATAAGAATATTACAAAATATAAACTTCATCACATGACTATAAAAAGGTTTTACAAATATTTTCTTTAAAAAAAAAAACTAAGTATAAACACAATCTCAAAAGCATGAAAATTTCAATGAAAATAGACCCATACCATTAATTTCAAAATGTAGATGTAATAGCATAGAAATCCTATGTAACCTCTGAACTGATACTATTACTCTGAGTGAATTTAGAACATTTTTGATTCTGGTATCTAAAATCCGCAATACTCATATCAATACCTTGCTGCTTACTTCTACATTTCTGTAAAATATGTACCCTTTCATGGCAAAAGAAGCGGAGTCTTGAACTATGATGATGATTGTCATTCTTATTCAGCTTGAGTTTTTCTTCTTTAACCCCTCTAATATTGTCTGTTGGTCCTTTCATAATACAAATGCTTTAGAAGGTTACTAATTAAAGACAAAAGCAGATTAGAAAAATTATGAATAAAATGAGCATATCTGGAATTTAAAGGGTTTTCTAAGGTTGTCTCAGAATCACAGTTCAGCTGGGATAGGGAGGAAAATGCAGGTAGAGAAAGCTGTGCATGTGCAAGATCAGGACCTGAGAAAGGTGGATTAGATCTAGTGACCTCCCCAGCAGGAGGATCAAGGGGCTTGGCCAAGGGAGGGGCAGAAGGTGGGGTCTGGAGAGGATGGGAGGGACCAGAGCAATTTGGATCAGACTTGATTTTGAACTCAGGCCTTGTTTCCCCTTCCCCCACTGCTAGGGGATTAAAAGCTTCTAGAGGTTGGGTCATTGCCTCCAGGCATGCAAAATTAGAGAACCTCTTAGCATTAGAATTTGAAAAAAAACTCAGGAGTCACAGGTTTCTCTGAAAAGGCTTGGAGTTTATCTATATTCCCTTGTGTGAGCACCTTGCTGGCTCTTCTAACAAAAATTAAAAGAGAAAATCCACAAAAACAAAGCATTAACATGATCTTATCCTCCATTTGTCACTTTCTGATGCCAAAAAAAAAGACACATGGTCTTGCCCTCAGAGACCTTCACCTCATGGCGGAGCTTTTCTACAGTAAGTCTCCAGCAGGTGGCGTCATTCCAATCGTTACAAGAGCAAGAAGGAAAAACCTCAAAAAATAAAAACAACAACAAATAATATGGTTCGTTCTGCATCTAGATTCCACAGTTCTCTTTTTTTTTTCATTCTGGATTTGGAGAGCATTTTCCATCATGAGTCCTTTGGAACTATATGGACCATTGTATTTCTGAGAAGAATCAAGTCTATCACAGTTGATCAACACATAATGTTGTTGATACTGTGTACAATGTTTTCCTGGTTCTGCTCATCTCATTCATTATCAGTTCATGCATGTCCTTCCAGATTTCTCTGAAATATGCCTGGTCATCATTTCTTATAACACAATAGTATTCCATTACATTCAAATAAAACAACTTGTTCAACCATTCCCCAGTTGATGGTCAACCCCTCAATTTCCAGTTACTTGACATCACAAAAGAGTAGCTATTTTTGTACATGTGGGTCCTTTTGCCTTTTTTATGATCTTTTTGGGAAAAATACCTAATAGTGGTATTGCTGAGTCAAAGGGTATGCACAGCTTTATAGCCCTTTGGGCATAGTTCCAGACTGCTCTACAGAATGGTTGGATCAGTTCACAGCTCCACCAACAATGCATTAGTCTTTCATTTTTTTCTACAACTTCTCCAACATTTCTTATTTTCCTTTTTTGTCATATTAGTTAATATGATAGTTGTCAGATGGCATCTCAGAGTTGTTTTAATTTGAATTTCTCTAATGAATAGTGATTTAGAACATTTTTTCATATGGCAATAGATAGCTTTGATTTCCTCATTAGAAAGCTGCCTGTTCATACCCTTTGACCATTTCTCAATTGGGGAATGACTTAAATTCTTATGAATTTGATAGTATGCAATATATTTTAGAAATGAGGCCTTTATCAGAAGTACTGGCCATAAAAATTGTTTCCCAGATTTGTCTCCCTTCTAATTTTGGATGCACTGCTTCTGTTTATGCAAAAACTTTTTAATTTAATGTAGTAAAAATCATCCATTTTGCACTTCATAATATTCTCTATCACTTGTTTGATCATAAACTGTTCTCCTTTCCAAAGATGTGAGAGGCAAACTATTCCTTCCTCTTCTAATTTACCTATGGAATCACCTCTTATGTCTAAATCATGTACCCATATTAAGGTGTAAGATGTTGGTCTATGCCTAGTCTCTGCCATACTATCTTCCAGTTTTCCCAGCAGTTTTTGTCAAATATTGAGTTCCTATCCCAGAAGCTGGAGTCTTTGGGTTTATCAAACAGTACTTTACTAAAGTAACTTACTACTATTTCCTATGCCTAATTTATTCCATTGATCCTCCAATCTATTTCTTAGCCAGTTCCAAATAGGTTTTATGACTGCTGCTTTATAGTAGAGCTTGATATCTGGTACAGCTAGCCCACCTTCCTGTGCATTTTTTTTTCATTAGTTCCCTTCATATTCTTGACCTTTTGTTTTTCCAGATGAATTTTAATATTATTTTTTCTAGCTCTATAAAATAATTTTTAGGTAGTCTGATTGGTTTGGCACTGAATAGGTAAATTAATTTAGGTAGAATTGTCATTTTTATTATATTAGCTCGGCCTATCCATGAGCAATTGATATTTTTCCAATTATTTGGATCTGATTTGATTTGTGTGAAAAGTGTTTTGTAATTGTATTCAAAGAGTTCCTGGGTTTGTCTTGGCAAGTAGATTCCCAAGTATTGTATATTGTCTACTATTAATTTAAATGGAATTTTTCTTTCTATCTCTTCCTGCTGGACTTTGTTGGTCATGTATAGAAATGCTGATGATTTATGTGGATATATTTTATATCCTGCTACTTTGCTAAAGTTGCTAATTGTTTCAAGTAATTTTTGAGTTGATTCTCTAAGTATACCATCATATCATCTACAAAGAGTGATAGTTTTGTTTCCTCCTTGCCTATTCTAATGCCTTTAATTCCTTTTTCTTCTCTGATTGATAAAGCTAAAATTTCTTGTACAATAATAAAAATATAGATGATAAATGACATACCTGTTTCACCCCTGATCTTATAGGGAAGGCCCCTAACTTATCTCCATTATAGAAAATGCTTGCTGATGGTGTTAGGTAGATATTGCTTATTATTTTAAGGAAAGCTCTCTAGTGTTTTTATTGGGAATGGGTAGTGTATTTTATCAAAAGTTTTCTCTGCATCTATTGAGATAATCATATGATTTTGGTTAGTTTTCTTATTGATGTAGTTGACTATGTTAATAGTTTTCCTAAGGTTGACCAGCCCTGTATTCCTGGTATAAATCCTACCTGGTCATAGTCTATTATCCTGATGATCACTTGCTGTAATCTCCTTGCTAATATCTTATTTAAGATTTTTGCATCAATATTCATTAGGTAAATTGATCTATAATTTTCTTTCTCTGTTTTGGCTCTACCTGGTTTTGGTATCAACACTATATTTGTGTCATAGAAGGAATTTTGGTAGAACTCTTTCTTCACCTATTTTTCCAGATACTTTTAATAATATTGGAATTAATTGTTCTTTACATGGTTGGTAGCATTCACTTGTAAACCCATCTGGTTTTGGAGATTTTTTCTTAGGGAGTTCATTAATGGCTTGTTTAATTTCTTTTTCTAATATGGGCTTATTTAAGGATTTTCTTTCCTCTTCAGTTAACCTTGGCAGTTTGTATATTTATAAATATTTGTCCATTTCATATAGGCTGTCAAATTTATCGTCATAGAGTTGGGCAAAATAGTTCCCAATTATTGTTTTAATTTCCACTTCCTTGGTGGTAAAATCACCCATTTCATTTTTGATACTGGTAATTTGGTTTTCTTCCTTCTTTCTTTTTTTAATCATATTAAATCGTTTATGTATTTTATTGGTTTTTTTTAAATAAAACCAGCTCTTAGTTTTATTGATTACTTTTTTAGTTTTCTTGCTTTCAATTTTGTTAATTTCTCCTTTGATTTTCAGGGTTTCTAATTTAGTATTTAATTAGGGATTTTTAATTTGTTCTTTTTCTAGCTTTTTTTATTTGCATGCCCAATTCATTGATCTCTTCTTTCTCTTTTTTTATTCATAGAAGCATTTAGAGATATAAAATTTCCCCTGAGCACTGCTTTGGCTACATCCCATATGATTTGGTATGTTGTTTCATTATTGTCATTCTCTTGGATGAAGTTATTGTTTCTCTGATTTCTTGTTTGACCAAGTAATTCTTTAGGATGAGATTATTTAGTGTAGGGGCCAAATTTAATATGGGGAGAGTTAATTGGGTGGCTCACTATAATATTGGAGTTCAGAAAATCAATCAAGTCAGATCCTTGGACATCTGCCAAATTCCATTATTTTACCACATTAGTTTTCAATTCATTTTCATTCTACCTTTCCATGGCTCTTTATTACATGTATTTTTTATTGCATCACAATCTGAGAATAAAGCATTTACTATTTCTGCCTTTCTACATTTGACTATAAGGTTTTTGTGCCCTAATACATCGTCAATTTTTGAATATGTGCCATGTACTGCTGAGAAAAAGGTATATTCCTTTTTATCCCCATTTGTGTAATTTAAATTTCTAAATGTAGGTTCTAATCTGTACCCCCAGTTTTTGGGGGAAACTGACTAAATCACTGATAAACAAGTTTACATTTTTAAGGGTTTATTGAAAGATAGTAAAAGAAAGAGAAAGATTGAGAACAGAACTCCTATAACCTGGCAATCTTAGCTTTCCTAACTCCCCTGTGAAGTCCTCTGCCACCACACCAATCTCTCCAGCCAAAAGAGACCGAGCTCCCTGCGCAGTCTCTGCTCCCTCCTTCCTATCCCCTCCCAGAAATGGGAGGTTCTTCAAGCTGATTGGTTGACTAGGCCGGAAGGTGGTCAAAGTTCAAAGTTGTTAGCTTCTGAGAACCATGCTTTCTCTTTTTATTTTTTTTTTTGGTGGGGCAATGGGGGTTAAGTGACATACCCAGGGTCACATAGCTAGTAAGTGTCAAGTGTCTGAGGTCGGATTTGAACTCAGGTACTCCTGACTCCAAGGCCGGTGCTTTATCCACTGCGCCACCTAGCTGCCCCTATGCTTTCTTAAGTACTCTTAAGTACCAGCCAGATGTGCTTAGAATCTAGTTAACTAGAAGTCAGCCAGTAATCCAATCAGCAGTCAGTCACCTTATCCAATTCAATCATTTTAAATTAATCTCCAGGTGGGCCCCTGAGTATCTGCTAAATCTCATCTATCACATTCCATTATCTTGACACACATGTAATTTTCTCCAGATATCTATCATGTCTAACTTTTCTAACACTCTATTCACCTCTTTAACTTATTTCTTATGTATTTGGCGGCCAGATTTATCTAATTCTGAGAGGTGAAGATTCAGATGCCCCACTAGTAGAGTTTTGCTGTCTATTTCCTCTTATAACTTATTTAACTTCTCCTCTAAGTATCTGGATACTATACCACTTGGCACATCCATGTTTAGTATTGATATTACTTCATTATCTATAGTAACTTTTAGCAAGATGTAGTTTCCTTCCTTATCTCTTTTAATTAGATCTATTTTTGCCTTTGCTTTGTCTGAGATAAGGATTGCTACCCCTGCTTTTTTTTTACTTCAGCTGAAGCATAAGATATTCTGCTCCAACCTTTTACCTTTACTCTGTGTGTATCTCTCTGCTTCAAATATTTTCTTGTAAACAGGGTATTGTAGGATTCTGGTTTTTAATCCACTCTGCTATTCACTTCCGTTTTATGGCAGAGTTCATCCCATCCACATTCACAGTTATTACTTCTGTCTATTTCCCTCCATCCCATTTACCCCCTTTATACTTCCCCCCTTCTTTTACCCTATTCCTCCTCACCAATGATTTTCTTCTTACCCCTGACTCCCCCAATCTGCCCTCCCTTTTATCAGCCCCCCCTTTTTCTTTACTCTTTTCTCCTCTGCTTCTGCCCTCCCCTCTATCAGTCTCCTCTTTTCCCCTTACCCTTTTATTTCCCTAAAGAATAAGCTAAGTTTCTTTATCCAAATGAATGTATATGTTATTCCCTCTTTGAATCAAATCTAGTGAGAGTAGGGTTGAAACAATGTTCACCCCTCCCTTCTTTCCCTCTATTGTAACAGGCTTTTGCAACTCTTCACATGATGTAATTCATCCTATTCCACCTCCCCTTTCCTCTTCTCCCCATAAACTCCTTTTTAACCCCTTAATTTTCTTTATATCATCATATCAAAGACAATTTCCATTTATACCCTCTGTATATATTTCTTCTGTTTGCCCAAATATATATAAAGTTCTCAAGAGTAATACATATCATTTTCCTGTGTAGGGATGTAAACAGCTTATTAACCTTATCGAATAGCTTTTTTCCCCATGTTTACCTTTTTAAACTTCTCTTGAGTCTTATATGTTAAGATTGAATTTTCTATTAAGTTCTGGTCTTTTCATCATGAAACCTTCAAAGTCCCCTATTTCATTGAATGTCCATCTTTTCTCCTGAAAGAGAATGATCAGTTTTGTTGAGTAGTAGATTCTTGGCTGCAATCCAAGCTCCTTTGCCTTCCAGAATATTATATTCCAAGCCTTGCATTCCTTTAATATTGAAGCTGCCAGGTCCTGAGCAATCCTGACTGTGGCTCCATGATATTTAAATTGCTTCTTTCTGGCTGCTTGGATTATATTCTCCTTTACCTATGTAACGATTGGAATGATGCCACCTGCTGGATACTTACTGTAGAAGAGTTCTGCCCATGAAGCGAAGGTCTTTGAGGGCAAGACCAGGAGCCTTTTCTTTGGCGGGAGGAAGTGACGCGGACTAGTGGGAGGAGGAAGGAAGAGACTGGCGCTGACTCTGGGGCTCTTTCCTGAGGACGCTGGTGGAGAAGGGAGCTAGAAATGTGCTCTCCCTTTAATAGATAGGAATCTAGGCCTTTCTCTCTCTCTTTACCAAATTCTTATTCTCCTTAATAAATGCTTAAAAGTCTAACTCTTGCTAAAGCTTGTAATTGATTGGCGACCACTCATTAGATATTTTAGGCAGTTTAGCTAGAATTTTAACCCTTAACACCTAATAATTCTGGGATTTTTCTACAATATTCCTTGGAGTTTTCCTTTGGGGTTCTCTTTCAGGAGGTGATTGGTGGAGTCTTGCAATGACAATTTTATCCTCTGATTCTATAATATCAGGGCAATTCTCCTTAATAATTTCCTGGAACATGGTGTCTAGACTCTTTTTCTGATCATGGCTTTCAGGCAGTCCAATAATTCTCAAATTGTCTCTCCTGTTTCTGTTTTCCAGGTCAGTTTTCTTTACAGTGAGGTATTTCACATTTTCTTCTATTTTTTCATTCTTCTGATTTTCTTTGATTGATTCCTGGTGTCTTGTGGAGTCATTAGTTTCCAACTGTCCAATTTGAATTTTTAAGGCATTGTTTTTTTCAGTCATCTTATGCACCTCCTTTTCCATTTGGCCAAATGAATTTTTTAAGGAATTGTTTTCTTCAGTCAATCTTTGTACTTCCTTTTCCAAGCTTCTGATTCTTTGTGCTTCTTTTTTCATAATTTTCTTGTGTTGCTTACATTTCTCTCCCCATTTTTCTTCTATCTCTCTCAATTGATTTTTTTTTTTGGTGAGGCAATTGGGGTTAAGTGACTTGCCCAGGGTCACACAGCTAGTGAGTGTTAAGTGTCTGAGGCCAGATTTGAACTCAGGTACTCCTGAATCCAGGGATAGTGCTCTATCTGCTGTACCACCTAGTTGCCCCTTCAATTGATTTTTTAAAATCCTTTTTGAGCTCTTCCAAGAAGGCTTTTTGGTCTTGAGACCAATTCATCTTCCCTACTGAGGCTTCACATGTAGGCAATTTGAGCGTATTGTCCTCATCTGGGTTTGTGTTTATCTCTTTCCTTTTGACACAGAAGCTCTCAATAGTAAGAGCTCTTTTCTGTTTCTTACTCATATTGGATCTTATTTTTTTTTTAAGTTGAAGTCTGTTCCTGGGGCACCAGGGTCACTGTTTCAAGCTTCTTGTGTTTGGAGAGAGGGGCTGTGTCACTGGCTTTCTACTCTGAGGCCTCTATGGCTTATGGATTTCTCAACACCCTGGGCTTGCTCCCTGTGCTTGTTCCAGGTGTGCTGGGATAGCCAGGCCTGGTCAAGCTTGTCCTGTGGGTGGCCTTCTAGCTGGCAGCCTGCCCTTTTAGCTAGTGCTGGTTTATCTCACCACTGGTCTGCTGTGACCCCAGCTTGCTGAGCCAGGATGAAGGGGCATCAGTTGCTCGTCAGTTGCCTAGAGCTTCCTGCTGACTTTCCTCGATCCCCTCCACTGTGCTGAGGTGCCCTGTACTCCCTTTTTACCCGAGTGAGACCAACATTTCCTGAAGTCTTCTAAATTATCTCAGGTTGCAAGATTGTGTCTCTCTGTCTTTTTGTAGGTTCTGCAGTTTCAGAATCCATTTAGAGGCTCGATTTAATGTTCGTTTTGAGAAAACCGAAGGAGAGCTCAGGCAACTTGCTGGCTTCTCTCTGCCATCTTGACTCCGCCCCCAGAAACACAGAATTTAAAGCTGGAAGATATCACCATTGCCATTATTAAGTCCACCACATATGGAATTCCTTCTAAAACATATTAGACAAGGTGTCGAGCTGTGCTTGAAGACCTCAAATGTTGAGGAGCACAACACTTTTCAATGTAGTCTATTCCAATTTGGACAGCTTTAAATGTTAACCCATGCTGTTTTGAAAAAGTTGATGCCAAGTTATTTTTAAACCTTCCATATCTTACTGAACTGAAGCACCTTGTAGCTTCTCAATAAAAAAAGAAGAAAAAGAAAACTCTTTTAAGTTAAAGGATGACATTTTGGGGTCTTGTTATAATAAGCTAAGAAAATTCAGGCTCAATGTAGACAGATCTGAAGTATAAGAAATGGTTGAAAGTTACAGAGAGATTTATCGTAAGGAACAAAGATAAATAGCTGAAAGTGTCCTAGGGAGCCACCTAGTTCAACCCTCTCAATTTATAGATAATGATGCTAAAGCCAAAAGAGGATAAGTGATTTGCCTAAGGTCACACGGTTACTAAATGTCAGAGGCAAGATTTGAACCTAGCTCTTTTATGTTTGATATAAAGGAAGGCTCTTCATGATCTACTACTTCCTAACTTTCTAATCTTACACTTTATTCCCCTTTACACTTTCTATAATCTGCCACTGGTCTAGCTAAAGATTTTGAAATATGATATACTATCTTTGTATTGTCTTACTATTTCTTGGAATACTTTGGTCCCTCGCTTTCACATGCTGTCTTCCCTGAATTCCTTCAAGACCCAGATCCAATCCTACCTTTTGAGAAAGTTCTTTCCAAACCTTTCTACTTTCTAGTGCTTTCTCATTACAAACTACCTTTGTTCAACTTCATATTTATTTTTATATGCCTATTTATCTTCCAAACAGCTGCTAGTGCCATACCCTTTCAAATGCTTTCCACATATTTTTGCATAGTGAGCATATTTTCTTTTAATATTGTTATATTTTTCTTTACTTCTTCTAGATTATCCTCCACTTCTTGGTATTTTACATTCTTAATGTTTTATTCTCTTATTTCTTTGGTGAGGTTTTTTCCACTGCACATTTGAGTTTTTCTATTCTGTCCATAATTTGTTGCAATTGAGGCCACAAATTCTGCTCTCATAATTTCCATTTCTCTTTTGAACCACTCAGAAATAATGTTTTGTCATTCCATGTTCTCATAGTCCACGAGGTTCTCTATCTCATCAAATGTTGAATCATTTTCCTTTGTTTTGCAGTATTTGTTCATAGATACTAGAACTCACTTACTTGATCTAGAGTCCATATTTCCTTCTTTTATTACTTACCCTACTGATTTATCTGCTTCTTTTCAAAGACTTTGAGGTTGTTGTTTTTTCCCCCAAATCTTTGGTAATTCAGTCCCTCCCTACTCTGTGCTATTTTCTCCTATTGCTCACTTTCTGATTCCTTCTTCTCAGATAGTGGTTTCCTTGGTGGCTGCCTCCCAAAGAATCTCAACCTTTCTCATTCTGGGGAGTTTGCAATTTACAAGCATAGGACTCTATCTCAAGTCACTTTTGGGTCATCAGAATTGGCTCCAGGAAGATTCGGTGGTTTAGTGCTGTACAATCCCTCCACCCTCACACCCCCAATATGTTCTGTTCTGGGTGTCCTGTCCTACTCCCTCTGTTCCTTAATTATTTGGGCAAGTGCCAGCAGTTCAGAGCTTTGCAGCACTGGTACTATGGGACTGTTGCCTCCGGAAGACTTTTGATGCTAAAAGGCTGCAGCTGAATTCACTATCTTCAGTGCTCAGGACAAATGTCTATTGCCTGGCGTCAGGGTCGCCATGACATTGGAAAGAAGTAAGTGGAACCAGGGTATGAGGATGGGGTTTCTCGTAAGTCCATATGTCAAATCCTCTCGGCTGCTAGTGCTGCCTCACATCCAGGAGAATGGGAGGGGGGGAAGGGTCACTGAGGATACCCTGAGGGAGCTCAAGGTCATTGATGGTTAGTTCATGATTCTGGGGTTTTTTGGTTTTGTTTGTATGTTGTTGTTGTTTTATCCTTCTTTTGGATTCTAAGTGTCCTAATCCATGGAAATAGTTGAAATTTCTTTATCTTTAGGTGAACAATTTCTGTTTTAGAGAGATTTGTTGTATGAATCAGATAAAATAACTCGACTTCCATCTTCTTGCTCAATTGACTCCCATTTTTTCTTTTTACATCTCACATGAACATCTCACATGAACTATGTTGTCTCCTTCATTAGAAAGTGAGCTGTTGGAGGGCATGAACTGTTTTCAATCTTTCTTTGCATTCACAGCCCTTAGAATACTGCCTAGCACATGGGGAGCACTGCAGGAATGCTTGTTGAGTAACTGACTTAACCTGAATAAGAGTGAAATGGGCTGCTTCCACGGTTAATGTGTCTCCTCTTACCAGTTGTCTACCCTGAGTGACCAATGGCTGGAAAAATGTTGGAGGGGATTCCTGTATAATTAGTATGGGTTGAAGGAGATGACCTTTGATGGCCTTTCCAGTTCTGAGACTGTTTCTGAATTTTTTTAGCATCATGTTTATGATAAAGCTTGACAGCAATCATCAATCAATCAAACAATCAATAAGAATTTATTAAGTTCTAGAACCAGGCATTATACAGTAAAATAGTAACTATTTGGTCACATCCCTACTGTACTGGGTTGCAATCCCAAACTGTACTGTATTTATGAGAGTACCTCATTAATGCTGTGAATCATGGTAGAAAAGTATTCTAGCAGCTTTCTATAGAGCCATAACTAGGAAAGGGTGATCAGAACCCTGTTTCAGGGCAATGGAGATTAGAGAGTGTTGACTGATTGTATACTCCTTCACCTAATAAAACCAACTGAGCTGAGCACCAACTTAGTCAAGTCAAGAACTAGTCAAAATAAGAAACTATCAGATGATATCCCCCCCACACACACACACACACAATCCATGGGCTCACCCTCAGTAAATTCCTTTCTAGATACACCCACTCTTATCCTTTCCTAGAAAGGGACTTCACAGGTAGCAACTTTGCTATGTCCCAGATACTCCACCCCAAGGGGATTGGTCATAGGGTTTATGGTCTTAGCTACATACATCAATGACACAAATGTGGTGGTTATCTTATAGAATGAAATTTCCAAAAGTCTCTGCCAATAAACAGGGGTTATACTCTATTAGATTAGCTAATGCTCCTCATTTGTAGTCTGTGGGCTATATATCCTAAGAGGGGAAATAACTTTAGCCAACAGAAGAGGATTTCAAATCAATTCCAAAGCATAGTATTTAACACACTTAAATTGGAGACTGCATTTCTAAAGTCAAATCCTAGCTCCTTTTCTAAACTCTGGCAAATCACTTTCCTTTCTGGGAAACTATTCCCTTAATTGTCAAAGGAGGGCTTGGTTATACTTGGCTTCTGAGGGGTTGTAAAGCTCTAAATTTCCAATGATATAATATGTACCTACTATTCACAGACTCCTGTGGAAGGTTCTTGTACTATTTCTATATGGCATAGTCGCTCTTCTCATAGAGCTTATAGGATGGAACACATAAGCAAATAACAGAATACATTCATAAGTATATAAAAGAAAGGTAGTGTTGCATAGTGGTTAGAGAGCTGACCTCTAGAAAGCCTGGATTCTAATTCTGTCACTAGCATATACTAGTTGCTTGATCCTGAGCAAGTCAGTGCCTCCAGGCAACTCTATTCTAAGATTATAAATTATAGAGAATCTGCCAACTTGCTTTGCTAGAGAAAATTTCTTCATCTGGGAGTTCCCTCTACCAACAAAGTTAGAGATCTGATTAAAAACAAGTAGATCGGGGGGGCAGCTAGGTGGCGCAGTGGATAAAGCGCTGGCCCTGGATTCAGGAGGGCCTGAGTTCAAAGCCAGCCTCAGACACTTGACACTTACTAGCCGTGTGACCCTGGGCAAGTCACTTAGCCCTCATTGCCCTGCAAAAAAAAAAAAAAAACAAACAAACAAGTAGATCGGGGGCAGCTAGGTGGCGCAGTGGTTAAAGCACCGGCCCTGGATTCAGGAGTACCTGAGTTCAAATCCGGCCTCAGACACTTGACACTTACTAGCTGTGTGACCATGGGCAAGTCACTTAACGCCCCCCCCCATTGCCTAAAAAAAACAAACAAAAAAAAAAACAAGTAGATCAAGAAACATTGAATAAAAGTTCTGTGTGAGTTGTGGAAGAAAAGGATATTACTGAATGGGGGTAATGGGGAAAACTTTAGAGAAATAGTGGCATGAGAGTTGGGCTTTGAGACGTCATAAATGGACCTTTGAGATCATGTAGTCCCAGTACCTCCCTCCCCCATTTTACAGATGGGGAAACAATGCCCCAATGAATTGTAGTAAATTGCCAAGGTCATATTGAACGTAAATGGCAGAACTGAATTTTGGATTCAGGTTGATTCCAAATCCAGCTACAGGGTGGATGTCACAAGTTAAATTAATTACCCAAGGTCGTGCAGCTTGCAGGATATGAACTATCAGGCAAATGTCCAAACTACCATTCCAGTGATATATGGAGAAACTCAACATTCACCTGCTCACTTTGATTAAAACTGAAAGGCCTACTTTCTTATAATTAAAGTCTAGTTGATCTTTGATTATAGAGGGATTCTTCCTGTGATTGGCTAATATTCTGAAAGGTGCAAATTGCTGAAGTGAGGAAATTGCCTTTTTTCATTAATTTCATGTTCCTGCTCTTGTGGGTTTTTTTCCCTCTTTCTTTTGTTCATTTAAAGGATGCTTTCTTTTCTGAACTCCTTCAACCACACTCTCCCATATTTTAACTTGCTCCACCTCTCTAATTTTGCTCTTTTCTCTGCCCCTCCCAAAGTTTCCTCAATTTTTTTTCCTCCTTCTCAGGAAAAAAAAAATCCCCAGGCAAATTTTTTCTTGATAGAAAACAAACACTTAAACAGTGAGCACTTCACAAATTTGGAATGGGCTACTTCTGGAGGTTGAGAGAACCATTTCATTGGATAAAATGACAAAGAACAACAACAGCAACTAGGACTCACATAGTGCTTTAAGTTTTTCAAAACACTTTACAAATATTAACTCATCTTATGCTTCCAACAGCCCTGGGTGATGTGTGCTATTGTTATCACAATTTTACACATAAAAAAACTGAGATTAAGTGACTTCCTAGTGTGAGATTTAAAATTGGATATTAGATCATAAATCTCCCCTCTGTAACGATTGGAATGATGCCACCTGCTGGAAACTTACTGTAGAAGAGTTCCGCCCATGAAGCGAAGGTCTTTGAGGGCAAGACCAGGACTCTTTTCTTTGGCGTCAGGAAGTGATGCGGGCTAGTGGGAGGAGGAAGGAAGAGACTGGCACTCGCGCTGACTCTCTTTCCTGAGGATGCTGGTGGAGAGCGGAGCTAGAAATGTGCTCTCCCTTTAATAGATAGGAATCTAGGCCTTTTCTTCTCTCTTTACGAAACTCTTATTCTCCTTAATAAATGCTTAAAAATCTAACTCTTGCTAAAGCTTATAATTTATTGGCGACCACTCATTAGATATTTTAGACAGTTTAGCTAGAATTTTAGCCCTTAACACTAGGGTCACACAGCTGCTAAGCATCTGAGGTCACATTTGAACTCAAGTCTTCCTGATCCCAGGAACAAACCAACTGTCTCAGATCTTCAAGCAATAGAAAATAACCCCTTGCCAATTTTTTTCTCAGGTATGAGTTAGGTATGTTCTGACATCCCTTCCAACTATTAAATTCTGTAACTTCAGCACATAGTATCTAGTTTTCCAAGTATCCTAAATTTAGTATATTTAATAACAAAGGCAAGTAATGACAGTACTTACTTACCAGTGAGTAAATAAGTAGAAAAAACTTAGTATTCCAAATTTTCCAAATTATGTCACCTTATCTCCAAACATAACCCCAGCGTTCTCTTATTCTGGGAGTGAAGGTGAATGCTAAAATGCTGATAAATTCCCTAAATGCAGCATATTCCATTATTCAATTAATAAAGGAAGAAGGTGGGTGGAAATGTATCTTAAAGGAGCTTATCTAATTTTAAAATACAGTTTAGTTGGTTCTGAGACAGATCCCAGCTATCGACAATGCTATAAATTGTTATTGTAGGTAAAGGAAGTGGGAAAATGCATCTCAGCAGATTTATGAAGCAGGATTAGGCCTTTGAAGATGGCAATTTATAAATTAAGTTCATCCAATATTTTGGCAATAGTAATATGCCTATATTGTCACATGATTCTAAAGATTTTTATATTTGTTGCAATTATACTATGGGGAAAAATAGCCAGAGTGGAATTGCTTCCTGACAGATGATTAGGAGAGGGAAGAGACTTAGTCTTCTTGGCCCCTGAGGGCAGAATTAGTATCAGTGAGTCATTCTATAGAAGAATTTCTTAACAATTGGAATTAATGATGAACAGAAGAAGCCAGATCTACTATAACTAAGTAGTGATGAAGAAATTCAAAGAGAAACTATAGTAAGTATATTTCTACATCCCAACTCAGTCAAAGAGACAAACAGAAGCCTGAAGGCATTAGGGAAGAAGTCCAGTTAGAAAACCATGGAGTTCAGTATAACAGACACCTTCCAAATTGTGGCCCAGGGGAGAGCCAAAGAAACATGGAGCATGTATCAGTGTTGCTCTGACTCTGAACATGGATTTGAAGCTGAAACCTTAGCCCAGAAGGGAAACCATCAAAATTCACCCCAGATCAGACTTCTTTGGAAGCTAAAAGTATGTAGTTGAATGGCCTAATTTGCTCCTAATGCCCTTAGGGAATACAATGTTCATCATCTGGGGGAAACAGAAGTAAAAACAAGGCCTCATTATTGCTTCCAGAATAAAGAGGAACTAGCAGTAACACAAAATTTCAATGATATAAGTAGTCCAGAAAAAAAATGAGGAAATGGAAGAATAGACACACACACTATCACACATACACAGACATGTATACGTACACATATATACATATACATACACACATATACATATATTGATGCAGGCACATATATGAATATATATTTACATTTATATATACTGAATTCCTGGAAGAAATTAAATGTTTATGAATGAAATAAGAGTGCTAGACTATGAACCCAATGGAAAAGCAATAAACAATTAGAAGGCAATTTATTGAAAGCATAGAGCATTAACATTAGCAGACTCCTCTCTTGCTCCTCTCATCATCTTGGTAAAGAGGGTGTTAGGGACAAATAAAAAATCAGGACATGATGAAATGGAAGGAAATATACACTTAATCATAATCATGGACATGAATGGGATGAATTCACCCATGAAAGAGATGGTGTTAACAACATAGATTAGAAAGTTTAGATTAGATCAGAATTAGATTAGATTACATAGATTAAATCAGAATCTAGCAATAGAGTTTTTTAGGAAAAAAATAAACATATCTTAAACAGAGTCAACAGACTTAAGGAGCTGGAGTAAAATCTGTTCTATTTCAGGGGAATTAAAATAAATGGTCATAGATGTCATGATCTTTGATGAGGCATCCTGAAAAACAGACTTACCTAAAAGAGATAATCAAGGAAACTATGTTATGTTTAAAGGCATCAGACAATGAATTTTATCATTACTTAATATATTTTCACTAAATAACATTCAATTACTTAAGGAAAAATTAATTTCATTACAGAGAGAAGTAAATAGTAAAATATGATAGTGGGAACAGTCAAGGAATTTATATTCGATTGAGGGAAGGCATAATATATACATAGAAGTAATATGAAAAATATAGATGAAGTAAGCAGAAACTAATTTCAGGAGAAGAGAAATAACAATTGAAATAATTAGTATTGACCTCCTTTGGGAGGTGGCATTTGAGCTGAACTTGGGTTGGGGGGGGTAATTATAATTATAAGAGAAATCATATAAGGAAGACATTCTAGGAATAGTGTTGATGGACAACTTGTGCAAAGTTCCACTCATGAGAGATGGAAATCTATATACAATAAATAGCCAATAAGACAATTTTTCTGGAATACAGAGTCTGAAAAGGGGAAATAGTATACAATAATCCCAGAAACCTAAACTGTAGTAAAATTGTAGAATGACTTCAAATGTCAAATAGGAAAATAGTTAGAAGCAAGAAAATCACTGGAGTTTCTTAAACTGAAGAGTGACACAGCCAGACCTGAATATGCCATGGTCACCTGGGTTCCTAGTGCTCTCCTTCCTACCGCTAAGAAAATTATTTTATATTTATTTGTAAGTACGTCATATTCACTTATCTGTGTTCATATTGTTTCTCCTCTAATAGCATGCAATCTTGCCTGTTTCATTTGTCTTTGTACCTCTAGCACTGAGCTTGGCCCCAAGGAGGCCCTTAGCATATGCTTACTGAATGAATGAAGGGGTGAATGAATCAATGTCACAAACCCAACTGAACATTTCTTCACTTTGTAGAAGATTACTAGCACCTTTCTGAAGCAAACATTGTACAGAGAAGTACTCCAGAGTGTTTTGGGAATCTGGAGACCATACGCAAAGATAAAAAATCAATATTCCTCTTGAGAGTCTTTGTAAATAAATCACTTTAATATTTCCAGGAGAGAATCTGAACTCCTTCCTTTGTTCAAGCTCAAATTGTGAATAAAAGTTCTGTGACATTAATGAAACACTTCATATTTTGTTGGCTTAGTTAGTTTAGCACAAACAACTGAATGTAGGACTGAAAATGTATCATGGTATCCTAATGGGAAAAGCCTTGAATGACAGAATAAAGGGGTTGAACTTAACTTGGTATTTAATAGGCAGAAACCAAAAGGTTTTGAGCATATATGTCTATATCCAAACATTAAGAAGGCAATCCAGGAACTGGAATGAGGGACAATTTGAGGAGAGGACAAATGGAGGTGAAAAGAGCTGGGAAGAGGTAAGCAGTAATGGAGATCTGCAGTAGAATGGTTGTAATGGATATAGAGAGGTTGCAAAAACAATGAGTGATTGCAGATATAGGCTAGATCTTGTATGACAGGAAAGGAAGAGGGAGGAGGAAAGATGAAAGATAATCCAGGAATATTGATATTTTATCTTTGAACATAAAAGATAAAATATGGGTTATAAAGCTTGAGTTACCATGGATGCTGTGAGGTTCAACTTAGATAATGGATATAAAGTAATCTTCAAGCTTTAAAGAGTTACATAAATGAAAATTTTGTTGTAGCTCTTAATATTTTTATCAGTAGTAGTTATTATTATTCCCTGAGGCTTTTACTGCACTTCTATTGAGATTAAGCAATGTTCAAAAAACAACAGAGAAGAAGGAGGAGGAGGAGCCCCACTGAGTAAGGCAGAGGTTACATGACTTGCACAACTTCATACATCTAATAAATGTTTGAGGCTGGATTTGAACTCCTAACTCTAGGTCAAGCACACCACTCATTGTGAAACTTAGCTTCCCTACATGCTAGTATGGTAAGAAGTGATTTTAGATGAACTTCCTTTTTTTTAAAATAAAAGTATTTCATTATTTCCAGCTACATGTAAGGATAGTTTTCATAGGATTTTTTATTTTATTTTATTTCCAAATTTTCCACCCACCTTCCCTTCCCTCCCTCCTCCCCAAGACTGAAACCAGTCTGATATAGGTTATATACGTACAATCACATTAAACATATTTATGCCTTAGTCATATTGTGAAAGAAGAATCAGAACACAAGGGAAAAACCTCAAAAAAAGAAGGGGGGAAAATAGCCCAAAAGTAGAACCAGTATGGTTCAATCTGCATTCATAATCCACAGTTCTTTTTTTCTGGATGTTGAGAACATTTTCTATCATGAGTTCTTTGAAATTGTTTTGGATCATTGCATGTCTGAGAAGAGCCAAGTCTATCACCATTGTTCTTAGATGAACTTCCTTAAAGGTAACCCAACTAAATCAAAAGATGTCTATGGAAAACTGTGATGGGCTGAATTTTTATCTCTAAAAAACACATGGTTTTATGGAATAGAGAGCAAAGACTAGTTTATGAGGATTCAAAAGCTTGTGGATTTAGGGAAATTTTCTATCTCAATAAAAATAATTGATCACTCAATTAATTTGTTATGTCAAAGGTGTTTCTTTCCTCCACCAGATTAAAAGCACCCAATCTATGACTTCTAAGAGTACTGGCTTTGGAGTTAGAAGCCCTGAATTCAAATCCTGCTACTTATTACCTGGGTGACCTGAGATAAGTTACTTAATCTTTCTAGGCCTAAGTTTCCTCACCCATGAAGCAAAGAGGTTGGGCTAGATATTATTTAAAATCCATTTTTCACACTAAATCATTGATCCTATGATTCCATAAGATTCTATTTAAAGCCCTTCTATAAATCTTCATTGAGTGATTCCTTATGAATGGTTAATAACCCTTTGGGTTTTTTTTAAATATTTAATTGAATTTTTCCAGTGATTTATTAAAACACTGGACATCAGACAATGATCTTCCTTCTAGAGTACTAACAGTTAAATTAACATTTGTAGATAGTCTGAAATTGTATTATTCTGAGCTTTTTAATTATGGCATTCTCTCACCCTCATTACGGAGGGAAAAGGGTTCCAGGGGACTGAGGGTCAGTTTGAAATCTTATCCCTTTCATGGGTTCCCCCCACCAACAAATCCATTTTGTTGTGGCCAACCTCCTAATGATGAGCTTCTCTGCACCCTCCTTGGCTGAGCGTCATAAAACAGACACAATCTTTTGCTAGAATCACGTACAAAACTTTTACTAGCTTGGCAGAAGCTGTCAAAGATCCTATTGTCCTGGCCTAAGGTTTGAAAAATTCTATATCATGCCTAATCATCAAACCGAGACTTTGTGGAGAACAAACATGTAAGTTTATAATCAATGACTTCTATAAACAGATAATGGCATTGTAATCATAACCCTAAAGGAAGAAACACATGAGCATTGCAGAAAAGAGAATATAATTATATTAGAATAATAGTTTATGTTCATGTAGCTAGCATTTGTGTGATCTCATTTGGTTCTGATGACTCTGGGAAGTTTGTTACAACCTTGTGAGGTTGGTAAAATCTATTTAATGGATAGGAAACTGAGGTCAACAGAGATTAAATGACTTGCCTGGAGTCACACTCATATTAATTCTCTAAGGTTGGATTTAAATTTAGATCTTGGAGGGTTGGAGACAAAAAGTGTGCTCTATAAAGGTACATGAGGATGCTAGTTCCAAATGTCTTTAGATTTCCTCTAAAAAAGTCACCCATTTTGAAGAGAACAAATTCAACATATTCTGTTAACAAAGGAAAGTAGCTGCTTGAATTTATTCACTTGATTCAATATGGCCTTCTTTTCCAAGACCTATTGTTTTGGCCAGAGATTGGAGTTTGGGGAAGCCACTGTAATAACTGACCCCATAAGAATAGCTATATGATATTCAAGAATTAATCATAAATTATGATATTTTCATCTAGAACTCCAAGTCCAGTGTTCTGTCTAAAGAAACAAGTTTAGAGCAAGAGGGCTGAAGCAATCCAACTCTATTACCTATTTTGTGGAGGAAAAGGTCCTGTCTAAATTGTAAAGGAATGTCAGTTGTGATGCCCAGAACTTAGGTGACCTTGGATAATTTATTTAACCCCTCTGAGTTTTAATTCCCTCATGTATAAAATGAAAGTTTTGGACTAGCTGGTCTCTAAACCCTAAAATGATATTTGAAAACTGTTCTTTCCCCAGTGGTACAGATCCTGAGCTACATCCCAACCGATTCAGGTCCCAAAAATCATTGGGATCATGTAGGCGAATTATATAGATCAGGAGCTCTTAACCTTTTATGTGTGATGGATCCCTTTGGCAATCTCATGAAGCCTATGGGTCCCTTCAAAGAATGTTTTCAATTATTTTAAAGCATAAAATGAAATACATACTGAAAAAAGATATATATTTTCTATCCAATTCATTGAACTCCTCCTGAAACCATAGGAGTTTGTGTATTTCTGATTAAAAACCCTTGATTTAGAGGGCGGAGCCAAGATGGCGGAGGAGAGGCTGTGACTCCCACAAGCTCCAGATAAACCCGTCCATTCACGCCCAAAGAATGCTGTAAAAATCAAAACCCAGAACAGCCTAATGCACATAAGAACAGAGTGAGACTGTATCTCCGCAAAAGAGGGCGATTCTGATCACCTACTGATCAGGCTGAACAGCTCAGCGCACCGGTCCGGACCCAGCCAGGGACAGTGTTTCCAGCACATGTCAGAGTCTTCAGCACCAGCAGCTTCTGAGGCTCCGATCACGGACTGGTGAGGGGGTTCGGAGGTAGGCCGGGGTGAAGTGGAGGCAGTGTCTACTGGAGTTGGGGCAAAGCGCGCTGGGTCTGAACTAGTGGGCTGAATCGAGTGGTAGTGGCCCAGTGGGGGAGGGGTAAAAGCACGCCAAGCTTCCGACCATAGAGAATCAGAGTTCAATCAGACTTCTGTTTCCCTGTCAAAGAGAAAGCGGCTGTGATTACTCACAAGCCAGGCAGGCTGAGAAGAAGCCCAATCACCCCCTGGGTCACGCTGTAGCACCAACGGTGTGTCCGGGAAGTAGCGCTACACTTTTAGGAGTAAAAAGCCAAGAAACAGTAAGCCAGCATGAGTAGGCAGAGAAAGCAGAAGACCATCGAAAACTTCTTTGGGGGAAAGGTAGACCACAATACATCCTCAGAAGAAGATAATAATAGGGTCAAAGCTCCAACATCCAAAGCTTCCAAGAAAAATATGAACTGGTCTCAGGCCATGGAAGCTCTCAAAAGGGACTTTGAAGAGAAAGTAGGAGAGATAGAACGAAAATGTAGAGAAAGAGAGGAAGGAATGGAAAGGGAAATGAGAGCGATGCAGGAGAGTCATGAGAAAAAAGTCAACAGTTTGAAAAGCCAAATGGAAAAGGAGATTAAAAAACTGCCTGCTGAAAATAATTGCCTAAGAATTAGGATTGAACAAATGGAAGCTAGTGACCTTATGAGAAACCAAGACACAGTAAAGCAAATCCAATTGAATGAAAAAATAGAGGGCAATGTGAAATATCTCCTTGGAAAAACAGCTGACCTAGAAAATAAATCTAGGAGAGAGAATTTGAAAATCATTGGACTACCTGAAAACCATGACCAAAACAAGAGTTTAGACACCATCCTCCAAGAGATTGTGAGGGAAAATTGCCCTGATATTCTAGAAGCAGAAGCTAAAATAGAAATGGAAAGAATCCACCGATCACCTCCTGAAAGAGATCCCAAAAGGAAAACCTCCAGGAATATTATAGCCAAATTCCAGAACTCCCAGGTCAAGGAGAAAATATTGCAAGCAGCTAGAAAAAAGGAATTTAAATACTGTGGAGCTCCAATAAGGATAAAGCAAGATCTAGCAACTTCTACATTAAAGGACCGGAGGGCATGGAATATGATATTCCAGAGGGCAAAGGAACTGGGACTACAGCCAAAAATCACGTTCCCAGCAAAACTAAGCATCATCTTTCAGAGGCAAACATGGAACTTCAAGGAGAAAGAAGACTTTCAGGCATTTGTTATGAAAATACCTGAACTGAATAGAAAATTTGACTTTCAAATACAAGACCCTGGAGAAGCATAAAAAGATAAACAGGAAAAAGACTTCATGAGGGATATTAAAAGATCAAACTGTTAACATTCCTATATGGGAAGATAATACAGAGGTCACAGGTCTGAACTGAATACGAAGAGATGTTATGTTTTGTTCTTTGTGGGGTGTCTTATGTATGGGGCCGGATTTGGGCTTGGGGCCTCCTGGGTCCAGGGCTGGTGCATTGTCCACTGTGCCACCTAACTAACCCATAATGACATCCTTAAAATAGGGTTGAGGTGTAGGAGAAATAGACTGGGGGAGGGGGAAGGGGAGAGATGGTCTGGGGAGAGGTTGTTCACATGAAGGAAACAAGAAAAAAGCTTATGGAGGGGAGGGGAAGAGGGGGGAGGAATTGGGGAGTGATTGAACCTTAATATCATCAGAATTGACTCAAAGAAGGACTAACATACATACTCAAGTGGGTATAGTAATATATTTTGCCCTGAGGGAGGGGAGGGAGATAAGGGGGGGGGGGGAGAGGGGAAGGAGGGAAGGGCAGATTCTGGGAGAGAGTAGTAAAAAGCAAAATACTTTCAAGGAAGGTGAAGATGTTCTGCATAACGGCACAAGTATGAAATATTGAATTGCTTGATTTCATAGGGAGGGTTGAGGAGAGAGGGAGGAAGAAAATTTGGAACATAGAATTAGCTCAGAGACCTTAAACTCATCAGAGTGGGCTCATGGAGGGAATAACATTCACACCCAGTTGGGAGGAGTAATCTTTTTAACCTTATAGGAAAGTATGAGGGGAAGAGGATAAGGAAGGAAGGGTAAAAAAAAAAAAGGGAGTGCAGAGTAGGGGAGGGGACAGTCAGAAGTAAAATACTTTTGAGGAGGAATAGTTTAAAAGAAGATAGAAAATAGAGTAAATATCATGGGAAGGGAATAGGATGGAGGGAAATAGTCATGATGACTTTGCTGGGCTAATATGAAGAAAATTCTTTGTCAAGTTTAAGGTACATTATTTAGGTTATGATGAACAGGATACTATTAGAAAAATCTGGAAAGACCTACATGAACTGAAGCAGAATGAAATGCACTGTATACAAAATAACAGCAATAGTGTAAAATGATCTGCTGGGAAGCATGTGGTTATTTTCAGCAAGGCAATGGTCCAATATAACCCTGAAGGACTTATGAAAATGGCAACCCATCTACAGAGAAAGAAGTGATAGTATCTGAAAATAGATAGAAACACATTTTTTTCTTTTCTTTTTTTCTTCTTTTTTGGTGAGGCAATTGGGGTTGGGTGGCTTGCCTGCGGTCATGCGGCGGGTGGGTGTTGGGTGTCTGGGGCCAGATTTGGGCTTGGGTGCTCCTGGTTCCAGGGCCGGTGCTCTGTCCACTGCGCCACCTAGTTGCCCCTGGAAACACATTTTTTTTAAAAAAATGTTTTTTCTCTTTGACAATTCCTCAGTCTGAAGTTTTGGGAGTTTTTGACTGTTTTTTTCTCACAACCTAGCTAATGTGGGAATGTTTTCCATGACTACTCATGTATAATTTATTTTGAAATGCTTGAGTTCTAGTGGGTGGGGGGTGGAAATAGAGGAGGAAGAGGAGTTGGAACAATTTTTTTTTTTAAATTGATGTTAAAATTTGTTTTTACATAGATTTTGGAAAATAAAATTCTATTCAGAAAAAAAAAAAACCTTGATTTAGGTGACTTCCCATCTTTGGTGAGGCTATCTTCCAAGCACATCTTAGTAGGAATCACTGTCGAAACCACTTCTCTTTTTGTGGTCTTATTTGAGTAGGTTAAGGCTCAGAGCAGCTGGTCCCACTATAGCTGTAACTAAGACAAAATCTTTTGGGCTTTTCCCAAGAACAGAAAATTGAGCAGGTAGGATACCAATAGCACTAGCCTGGCATGAACCTCTTTCTGGAATTGTCTTCCCCTTAAGCAACTTAGAAACAATCTCATGCTGTCTTTTCATATGTCTCCTTCCTGTATCCTAGATGAGCTCAAATCATCCCATCACCACTGATACATGCCCCAGGTGTAAAAGCTCCTTGTTATAGCTCTGGATCTGACTAAATCCACCTACAGATTTATAGTAATTATCCCCAGAATTTTTATAGCACACTAAATATTTCAAAGAGTTTTCCATACATTATCCTTTTTATTCTCAACCAAAACCCCATGAGACAGATAGGGCAGGAATTTTCCCTATGATGAAGCATCGAAGGCTCACCTTTGGTCAAGCATCACCCTTTGAGTTACACCTTCTCACATTGATGAGGACAGATTTATGAGCATTTCTTTTAATCTTTGCAGTATATCTTTATGTGCGTATACAAAGTGTTCCAATAAAGTGTATGTCAGGTTGTATGTGGATAAGACATTTATAAAGATACATAAAAGTGAGATGATTTATGCTAGATCATGATAAAGTGACAGATTTTGTTCTGGGAGGGACACTATGGAAATAGAGCTCAACTTGGGGTCACAGGACCTAAGTTCAATTTTGGGTCCTGCCACTTACTATCTCAGTGATACGACAGTTTTCCTCTCTGGGACTCATTTTTCTAGTATGTAAAATGAAAAGGTTAGATAAGGTACTCTCTGAGGTCCTTTCTAGGTCTACATTGATAACTCTGTGATCTCAGAAGGAAGAAACTTCAGAGGCTAGTTAGTTCAATTAGAATCTGATGAAGAATTGCTACGATAACAAACCTGGCAAATCCAACATCAGCTGAAGATCTCCAAGGAAAGAAGACATACTATATCTCAGGACAGATAATTCCACTTATGGGGTGATATAATTGTTAAGAGGGAAAAAGGAAGAAGTGTTTATTAAGTTCCTATTATGTGTCAGGCATTTTGATAAGAGTTTAGTTCATTTGATACTCATAACAAACTGTGAGTTAGATACTACTATTGATCCCTATTTTACAGTTGAGGAAAATGAGTAAGGAAGAGATAAGTAACTTGCCCTGACTCACTCAGCTGGTGTCTAAGGCTGGATTTGAACTCAGATCTTCCTAACTCCAAGTCAAGCACTCTATCCATTGTACGACCTAACAACTTCATGGCTTATTAAGAAGTTTCTTTCTTATTATCGACTTCAACTTAAATTTGCTTCTTTGTAATTTGTACCCATTACTCTTCAAGTTCTGTCCTTTAGAAAAATTCCAGTCCCACTTCCACATGGCAGTCTTTCAAATACTGGGACCACTATAATGTCCCTTGTGAATCTTTTCTTCTCCAGGCTAAACAAGCCCAATTGTTTCTAATGAACATATAATGTGGATTCAAAGCCCCTCCCTTTGGATGTTCTGCTGGTTATGAATGTGCTTTCCAAATGGTGGCACTGAGATTTATCTACTTGTATTTATGTTATCCAATTTTCTATATTTGTATCTATTGCATTTCATTTTGTTTGATTCATCACAGTGCTACAATCTGTCAAAATCCTTTTCAGTCTCAACTCTGTCATGTAGTGTTTTTGATATTCCTTCCAGCTTTGGCACATCTGCAAAAGTATTGAGTATGCCATATATGCCTTTATCCAATCAATCAACCATTAAGAAGTATTTACTAAGAACCTACTACATTACAGACATTGTGTTAGTGAATAAAATTTCAATTAACTTTTGAGGGGAAGGCATCTTGATAGGACTAAGGAAAGCTGTCTTTAGAAAATGAAATTTGAGCGAAGCATTGAAGGAAATCAAAAATTCTAAGAGGTGGAGTTAAGGAAGAAGAATATTCTAGGAATGGCATTGAGATGGGAAATTAAGTCTTGCAAATAAGGAACAGTGAGAAAGCCAGTATAATAAATCATAAAATGATAGATAAAATAAACATATAAGAACACTGGGAACTTAGGATATAATTTGTGAAAATGTGCTAATGGAGGAGATTATAATTTATCCTAGAGACAATAGGGAGCCATTGGAGGTTTAGAACAAGAGGAGTATTGTGGTAAGACTTGCATTTTAAGAAAATCCCTTTTGCAACAGTGTGGAGGATGAATCAGAGAGGGGAGCAACTTGATGTGGTAAGAAATAACCCACATGAGAGGTGATAAAGATGTGAACTAAAGTGGTGACTATGTGAGTGGTACAATATATATGTTACTATTTTCCTGGAGAGGCATCCCATATGTGATCCTTTGCCAATTACTATTGGCTTCCCCACGCCAGAGTTTAAGCCCTCTTGCATTTCTCTCACTTTCAGTACTTCCCATTCATGGCACAAATCAGGCAGAATCCCACATAACACACCTTCAACTCTGATGAAATACTTCCTTGGTTTCTATCACTGTCATAATCATTTGCTGCCCTCATCTGGCTGGTGAGTGAGTGCAGGAAGAAGGAAGGATGTGCTGGGAATAAGAAGCATGGTAGATTATCACCTCATCTGAGGTCTTCTCTTTCTTCCAGAGGAACCTATCTTTTCTCCTTGGATTTTCCCCCACACCTCAGAAGGCTACATGAGGCTGCAACATGTTTCAACACTAGCAATTGAAGCCCTAATTGAACAATAAGACACCTTGATATCACACCTGTGTAACCCCTCCATAACTACTCACTATACAAGGTGCTAAAATATCCCACCCCACCCAAAATACTTTCCTTAGATCTCTAGTAGAAATATCCAAAATAGTTCAGGTGTCTATCTTTCATAACGATTTGAAAGATCAGTGTATTTATTTATTGTGGGTGGTTAAGAACTCCAATGAATTGGACAACATGTGGATCCAATCAGAGTATGTGGAATAAGGTTAATTTGACGGTTGTCTGGATAATCATTCAATGGAAGATGGGTCACATTGACTATAGGATTTTTCTATACATCTATATTTCACTTAAAGATTTTCAAAGTGATTCACAAGTATTATGTCATCTGATCTTCATTAAAAAGAACCCTGGGAGGTAGATGATATCATTACCCCACATTTTGCATATGAAGAAGCTGAGGAGAACTTGTTACTTGCCCATGGTGGCATACTAAGTATCTGAGACTGGATTTGAACTCAGGTCTTCCAAACTCCAAGTCCTGTGCTCTCTCCACTATATCACTGCATCTTTTAGGTGTCTCTAATGCCAAATTAATCACATTTTCCACAGAACAGTCAGGCTTTCTTACTCTTGTGTGTGTGTGTGTGTATGCATACATTCATGCATACACATGCACATATATAAATGCATATATGTATGCACACACATGCATGTATATATGCATGTATATGCGTGTATATGCATGTACGTGTGTTCATGTATATGTGTATGCGTTCATATGTGCATATATACATGCACAAGCATGCATATACATATATGTATGTATGTGTGTATCTACACCCACATACATATAAATATAAATATATGTATGTGTGTATCTATCTATATACATATAGGTTTGTGTTCTGTAATATTCTCTCTCTCATTTTCATCTTAAATGAATATATGGCTGACTGAAGTGTGTATTCCAATGCTTGACTGGGCAACCCTGAATTCTTGAAGACAGTGTCAAAGATTAGATCAGGCAGATTATATCATGGGGTGAAAGCTTCCAATATAGTTCCAAACAAAAGAGGGTGTGGCTTCCCAAGGACCAGCTTCATTCTTTACAGAGAGGACCATCATTAAGACACAGACCATAATAAGGAAATCTTTGACCTTTACAACTCAGGAAATAAAGTAAAATGCAATTTGTCCTTGTAACAGCTTCTATATGAATCATGGATGAATTAGACATGTATTAAGTGCTTACTATGTATAAAACACTGTAGTAAGCACCGAGTATACAAATTCAATCGATAAGATAGCCCCTGCTCTCAAAGAGCTCACCTTCTGTTTTGTTCTTTGGGGGTTTTTTTGCTGGACAATGAGGATTAAGTGATTTGCCCAGGGTCACACAGCTAGTAAGTGTCAAGTGTCTGAGGCTGAATTTGAACTCAGGTCCTCCTGAATCCAGGGCTGGTGCTTTATCCATAGAGCTCACTTTCTAATGGGGGATATATGCATAGTATGGTCTACATATGTACATAGACATATTAGAAAAGGGATGGAGGCTAGACTTATGATTTCATTGGAATAGGAAATCCCTATATAGCAAGTGTGTGTATAAGAATTTGGAGTAAGGAGACCTGGGTTTGGTCACTTCAAAATATCCATGATTTCAATGATACGGATGGCCCTTCCATTTACATAGATCACAGAAAGCAACATGGCACAGTGGACAATGTGCTGTATTCTAGAGGAAGCTCAAATGTCTTGGGAAAGTCAGTTGTTAAATTTCCAGGGGTGAGCATTTACAATCAAGAATTGAGTTATTAGGGGCAGCTAGGTGGCACAGTAGATAAAGCACTGGCCCTGGATTCAGGAGGACCTGAGTTCAAATCTGGCCTCAGACACTTGACACTTACTAGCTGTGTGGCCCTGGGCAAGTCACTTAACCCTCATTTCCCCACAAAAAAATAATAAATAAGTTATCATTTTGATTGTCTAGACTTTAAAAAGTGATGGAAATGTTAATAATTCAGACTAAACCTAAAAGTATGTTGTGTATATGTCTGTATGTACACACATACAGACATACACACACACATATACACAACGTACTTTTAAGTAAATGACATGGCTTAAAACCCCATCTTTTGTAAATTCTAGTTGTGTGACAGTGGAAAAAATCATTCTGAATCTGATTTCCTCATCTACAATCTCATTCAAGTTTACCTGTGTCCCATTTTCTTCATCTACAAAACATGCATATTGAAACCCATAATTCCATAGCACTGCAGTATAAGGGTAGTACGGTAGATGAGATTCGGCATCAGACGTTAGAGATTTTTCCTTACCATCAGGGAAATCTACTAGCTATGTGACCCTGGACAAGTCACTTAGCACATAGTGTGTTTAAGGTAACTCCCTAAGAATATAAATTGAAGAATAGTTACAGATATCCATTGATAGAGGAAATCCCCTATTTAGAAATTCCCTAATCAGTTAAAAACACAAGTTTTTATTCAATAACAACAACAACAAAAAGACAAATCCTACCTTACAGGGTTTTTTGTGCACCTAATTTAGGTAATGTTTATGCTACTCTTTGCATACTCTGACACGTGATATAAATAGATGGCTGAGCTCACTATCACATCTCACATATTCTTTTACAGCCCTTTTCAGTTGCTATAGTCAAGAAAAAATCATTACCTGAAGGCCAATTTTTGATCAGGAGGCTCGATATTTGACCATGTCAGGCTTTGAACAAAAGGTGTATAATCCATAGGCAGGGCCTGTCAGAGAGTATTCTCTGATGGAAGAGCCTTTGGAAAATCTGAAGTAATACACCTAGACAATTGTGTTAGTGAAATTATTCTTTTGATCCTAACAAATGAGGAAACAGCTTCTCAGAGGTTAAGTGACTGCCATACACACAGCCAGTATGAGACCCAGGCATCCAATTTCCAAGCCCAATGCTATACTTAACAGAACCTGTTACATCACGACCACTTCTATTTGAAAATTTCAAACACATTTCTCTAAAAGTATGTTCTTATATCATTTAAGTAGAGACTCGTTGGGTTTCCCTGGGGTGGTGGGAAGGGAGCCTTGATTTAAACTGATGAGAATTTGCCAAGGCTCTCATGGCTAGTCTTCTCCAAGATACTCTGAGTCAAAAGAGATGAGATGAATTTAACCACCCAATTGAACCAAGGCTAAGGAGTGTTCTAGCCCACAGCACAGCCAGGTTAAAGTTTTTCCAGAACAAGCTTCTGCCATTTGTTTTGAAGTGGGACAAGGGGATACAGGGAGGGGATTAGGAGGAATACCTTAGAAATAAAATTTACCTTGGTATAATATTTATAAAACTTGACAGCTCTTAATGCTGACCCCATTACACCAATACCACGTGACTAGGGTTCAATGAAATATATCTTATTCTGGGACAAGGGAGGATTTCTGGTGGGTGGGAATTTAGAGCTATACTGAGTCTCACTAGCTCTCAAAAGTCTTTAAAGTAAGAAGTATGACCAAAAGGTAAAGCAGTTTTGTCTGTCTCCATGATCTTAGACTAAGGAACCCTAATAAGATAAAAATAAAATAATTAACAGTAGAGAAGGTTAATACTTAATCCTTTAATGTGCTCCATCCTCCCCACAGCAGCCATGATGTTCTGGAAAGACTGTACAAGTTCATCTATGGGCTTGAACCAGAACTCATTCTTCCTCCTAACTCTTTGAGAACTGTATAGAATTAATTGCTATTTGAGTTTTTTATGACCCCATCTTTTGGCTAGAATTTAAAATGACTGGAAGCCCAGTGGGGGCAGTCATGTGGCTGTCAGTCAGAGCTGCTATCCAATTGGCTTGGGGCAGTGTGTGGTAAGCCTAGGGTCTGCTGGGAAGAAGGGAGGTTTTTCGCCATTCTAGCTTGAAGCTGGAAGGCGACAGGATGCTTCTGTGTGTTCTCAGCTGATTCTTGGGAGGTGGTGTTATTCAGGTTGTATTATTTCCCTTTCCCCATTTTATTTCCTTTCCCTTAATCCTGCTGATCCTTTTTGTGTTTTTTAAGTTCGTTCTTATTAAATAAACCCTGCTCTGTTTTGAAGGAGGCTGTTGGTTTCCTTGTCCCAATACTGCGGCGAGTTGCCTAGCTAACACTCCCCAATTAAAAACTGGTCCCTACAGAACCATAGATTGGCTTTTCCCTACCATTCCTACCTTAAAGGACTGTATTAAATTATTGTCAGAATGAACATGGTGCACACCCCAAGGGCAGGTGGTTTTGATTCATAGGATTGGGCAAGAGACTTGCAATCCCATATGATTATTAAACAATGTGTTTTCATGTATGTTGTCTTACTTAGGCTCTATAATAGGAAAAGCTTTGCCCTCATTTCCAAAATAAAGGAAATATTTCAGAGAATCTATGATTTTTCTCAAGGTCAGTCATTTATTAACTACAGATTGGCCAGTAAATGGAGGTCCCCCTGCTTAAAATGTCTTCACATCACTTCACAATGAAAACCCAGAAAATGTTCTGGTTTTCTGGGCCTTTCCTTTTTCTAACAGGCTATCTCTGCTGTAGATAATCACCCTGCTCTTAGCCAATAAAACCTCCTTGCCATACTGCCTCCTTTCTTGACCCCCTTCCAATATCTGGAATCTGTCTTGATGGAAACTTCCAATTCACCAAGTAATTGGTCTTACCTGTCTGTAGCATCATAGATGGAAAACCCAGAAATACCAAAGAAAAGCTATTACCTCTTGGCATATCATGTGTCCATCTTTCAAAATAGGGAGTGATACGTTTTTGTGGGATAGCCCAGTTGGGCTGTATCAAAGAAATAGAAAAATGACTGAGAAGCTTGGTAGGATGTTGGTGAAAGGAGAGAATAAGACTTCTCACCAAGAATACCAATCACCTTCCTCCTCCTGCCAGAAGTATAGATCATTCTATCCATGATCAGGAACATACATACATATATAGTACACGTGTGCATGTGTGTATTTTGATGCATGCCTATGTATATACATATATAGATGTGTATTCATATATGTGTATTTAATATTTATATATTATGTATATCTATATGTGTGTATGTGTGTATGTGTATGTGTGTCACATTCTCTAGTTTCTCCACAAAACAAAGGCCCATCTTTTTTTTCACAACAATATTCTTCCAGGGAGATGCAGGATGCTGTAGTGGTTGAACTGGCCTCAGGGTCAAGGAGACCTAGATCAAAGTCTTGTCTCTGCTACTAGCTGTGAGACCCTAGGAAAGTCACTTAGTCTTTCTTTTTGCTTCTCTAATTCCAGATTGTTCTTCACTTACATGTATTTCTCTTCCCTATCCACTGTTATCTCTTGGTATTTTTTCAGTATTTACCATGGTGGATTCAAGTTTTTACTATTTTGTAAAAGTCATAAATTCTTATTTCTTTCTCAAACCATTCAGAAATATTCTGTTATAGTCCCATGATGTCTTGAGAATCCACAAGATTCTCTACCTTAACAAGAGTTGATTCCTCTTCCATTGTCTCATATATTTATTGCTAGGTTTCTGGACTCTTTAGATGATGTAGAAGCCATATTCTCTGTTAACAATATCGTTCCCATTAGTTTCTCTGATTGTTTTCAAGGTCTTTAAGTGAGTTTCCTTCATCCTGAGATTTGTGGTTGTTTCAGTCTTTTTCTCTTATATTTATCTATTACTTTCTGATTTCCTTTTGTTGTGTTTTGTTTCTGAGGTGTTTGTCACACTAGTAAGTGTCAAGTGTCTGAGGCCGTATTTGAACTCAGGTCCTCCTGAATCCAGGGCCAGTGCTTTATCCACTGCACCACATGCTGTCCCCTTGATTCCTTTTTTGGATGGCAGCTGGGTCTCAAAACTGTCTCAGACTCTCTTCCTACCCTGGGCAATTCATGTGTCACCAGCAAGGTCTCTTTCCTACTTGACTTCTAGGGGAAGAGAACTGGCCCCAACTGAATGTCAATTTCCTTTGCTTCAGGCCTGGTTAGTTCGTATATATGCTGGCACCCTGCCTCATTTTCATCCATTCCCTAATTCTCTGGCTAAGGAGTGTTCTAGCCCACAGAACAGCCAGATTAAAGTTTGTCCAGAACAAGCTTCTGCCATTTGTTTTTCAGTGGAACAAGGGGATACGGGGGAGGGGATTAGGAGGAAGAATGAGTTCTGGTTCAAGCCCATAGATGAACTTGTACAGTCTTGCCAGAACATCATGGCTGCTGTGTGGAGGATTGAACGCATTAAAGGATTAAGCATTAACCTTCTCTACTGTTAATTATTTTATTTTTATCTTATTAGGGTTCCTTAGTCTAAGACCATGGAGAGAGACAAAACTGCTTTACCTCGTGGTCATATTTCTTACTTTAAAGACTTTTGAGAACTAGCGAAACTTAGAAATAGTATGTAGTCCATCTTGTCACCTTTCAATGCCCCAACAACTCACTGTAAGTTAAAAAGCAAACGCCAATCTCCATTGATAGAGGGAGTTTTCTCTTCAGAAATTATATTTCTATTATCACACCATCTCTTTTATGCATCCCCTGCTCTCTACTCACACAGCCATTCTATTTCAGACCTTCACCACCTCTTGACAGAACCATGGCAATAATCTTCTAATTTGTCTCTCTGCCTCGAGTCTCTCTACTTTGACCTAACCTCCACCCATTTTTCATGATTTTCCTAAATCACAAGCCTAAGCACACTTATCTTCCTTATTCCATATCCCCAGTGACTCCTATATATCCCTATAATATCAACATGAACTCTAATGTTGGCATTTAAATGCACAAATATATATACACATAGTCATTTATATTTATTTATAAATAAACACATATGCATGTATATGTACATGTATGTGTACATGTATGTGTACATGTATGTGTACATGTATGTGTACAAGTGTATATGCACGTGTATATGTGTATGTATATGTATATGTGTATGTATATGTATGTGTATGTGTATGTGTATGTGTATGTGTATGTGTATGTGTATATGTTTCCTTTTTTCCAGTCATCTTACATATGGTTCTTTTCCATACATTTTCTAGTCCACCATAATGGCTTATTTGCTTTTCCTGACTTGCAACAAACTCATTTCTCTGTACCTTTATCCTTGCTGTCACATCTACCCCTTAGAATCCCTGTCTTCCTTTGGCTCAAACCTCATCTTTTGCATGAGGAATTCCCTGGTCTTCTGAGCTAGGGATGCCTTCCCCAGCAACTACTTCAAGTTTTACATATTATCTCCTTCCTTGTGACATGAGCTCTCTAAGCGCAGAGGCTATCTTTGTTGTTCTTTGTATCCTCTGCACTCACCACAATGCCTGAAACACAGAAACTGCTGGACAAATGCATGCTGACTGAAGATCACAGATCTGTTCCAAAAAATATAAATTCTTCTGGTAATGTTCTGAGGTGAAAAGCCATGTGATACTATGTCCTGTGAAGATCTGAGGTTGAGGGTCACCCAAAAAAAAAAAAACACAGAATGTGAGAGGGTCAAATTCAGGGAACTGCCATTTTATAAATGGGCAATTACACAAGACCAGTTATGTAAAGGATAACACCAAAAAATATGTGCAGGAAAAAAGGGAGTGAAGCAGAGTGGGTTATACAAAGAATGAGGTCCAGCACATAGCCTAGTTTCTGGAAAATAATATGCCCTTAATAAATATATTTTTTCATTCATTAATTTATTCATCACCAATGGATAATCACCTGGCTCCACTGCTATTTATACCATGTAAAGGGAACCTGTGCAAGGCCTCCATAATGCAGTGTAGCAAGCCCTCCTACCAGGCAAATTAATGAGAAGGCCAGGACAAAAATCTCATGCTTTTTTCCTCTGTGGAAATCTCTAAATCTCAAGATAAAAATAATAACATTTGGCATTTATTTAGCACTTTAATGTTTGCCAAGCACTTTACATATTCATCTTTCTGGATCCTTCCCAAAACCCTATAAGGTAGGTGCTATTATCTCCCCTTCTATAGATAAGGAAACTGAGGTTGAGAGTATAAGGTCACAGAGCTAGGTGAGTGTTTGAGTCAGGATTTGAATTCAGACTGTGATCTCTATAAATCCAGATGGGATTTACCTACCTCAAAAACAAAACGGTTTTCAAAGAATTGGGACAACCACACTTCTTTTTCTTAATTTCTAAAGTCTAAAAGCTATACTATTCTAAAGCATTTAATGGGATGATATTTTTAATGGTATAGGCCTCCAAGAAGTTTTAGTTCTGCAGGGATTTAAGCATGCTTCAACCATTCCTATAAATAGCATAATCTGGATTCTGGTCAAAATGTGCTGGACGGCATTTATTTTCCCTTCTGTCTAAACTAAGGACAGAACTCATAAGCAGATGTTTGACACTGGTATGCTAAATAAAGTGCTAATGAGATGGGGCTGCTCCAGGCTGCTTTGGAGCCTCCTACCTTTGAGCCTGGACCCACCTGAAATTGTGAGGGGCAGAGGACTTTGGAATGTACCCAAATCCTCCTTCCTAAGTATGAGGCTAGATGGAAATTTCTTTTCCAGCAGCCTCATGGGCTCCCTCAGCAACCTTGTCCTCAGTACTAACTGGGTAACACTTGAAATTATTAAGTATCTCCAAAGAGAGACAGACAGAGAAGATAATGGAAAAAAGAAGAAAAAGAAGGAGAGTAGGAAGAGGAAAAGGAGGAGAACAAGAGGAAGAAGAATAACAAGAAGACATAAGGACAAGGATAATAAGAAAAATTAGGAAAAAAGAGAACAAAGAACAACTGGAAGAAGATGGTGATCATGATTATAAATAGACCAATTTGCAAGTACTTCTGATTGCTTGATTCAATAAGTCTTTTCCTCTACCTTGCTAGACAACTGGAAGGAAAGTCTGCCTATTGATGGAGGGATGGCTCAACAAATTGTGGTATATAAACAAAATCATGGTTCAGTGGAAAGGATGCTATGCTTGAAGTCCTAGGACCTGAGTTTTGTAATGATTGGAATGATGCCACCTACTGGAGACTTGCTGTGGGAAAGCTCCACCATGAGGAAAATGCCTCAGAGACATTGTGGCTTTTCCTTGGCATCAGGAAATGATGTTTGCTCATGGGTGCTGTCTATCAAGGCTACCAGCCAATCAACTTGAGGAGCCTCCTATTTTCTGGGAGGGGACAGGAAGGAGGAGAGGGAGCCTGCGCAGAGAGCTCTTGCGCTTTTGGGTTCCTGACTTGGTGGTGGTGGCAGCAGAGGACTTCACAGGAAATTTGAGGAAAGATAGGAATGCCAGGCTGTTGGAATTCTGTTTCTCAATCTTTTTCTTTCTATTTTCCAATAAACCCTTAAAAACCTAAACTCGTTTTATCAGTGATTTTAGTCAGTTTCCCCCCAAAACTGGGGGAACAGATTAGAATCCACATTTAGAATCTTAAATTACACAGTTTGGCTGACCACGAAGAGGAAAAACAGATCCTCGAGCTTCTGATCAAGTTTGGTAAGAATTATTTTTTTTCTTTTCTCTTTTCCTTCCTTATTTGCACATGTGCCTGTCTCTTTAAATTGGGTTTCTCCTTAAGGCTAAGTACCTAGGTTGAGTATATATTTTAACCCTTAAGTACTCTTAGCCTCCTATTTTCAAGCCTTGCTCCCTTTTACAAAATGGACCGGAATTGCGGAACCAAACAGGACTAAGCCTCTTCTCCTGGCTTTTCACCAGGATTGACTTTCTGTTTAAATTTGGTCCTTATGAATTCGAATGTTCTATTCCTATTTTAATTTTAATTTTAATTTTAATTTTAATTTTAATTTTTACTTTTCTTTGTGTCATAGTGTGGAAATTTTTGAATTACAAAAAGGGGCTGGAAGATAATACATTTTATATCATTCATGACTCCCCCCTTGGGAAAATAATTGCAGCCTGGGACACTTACAAACTACCAATTCAGCCAGGCATGACAAAAGCAAGGCTTATCAAACTGTGTTTTATGTGGCATAAGAAATATTCTAGCTTATTGGGAAACAAATGGTTAGAGAATGGATCTTTTGATCACTTAACACTGAAAACTCTACAAATGATCCTTCATTTTGAGTTCCCCAAAGATGTAACTTATTGGAACCTCTGGAATGTAGCAAGTGAGGAATTGACTGAAAAGGGAGAAAAGGAGGACAGCTTTGGGCCTGAATGTGAATGTAAATCTGCCTCTCAGGCTGACACATCAACAAAGGAAACAGAAAGAATAAAGATCCTCCCCCTTCACGAGATCCCCTCCCATGGTAAGGATGATGTTGCAGTAAGTCTTAGAAGATATATACCATTCAGCCCCAAAGATTTAGGTATATGGAAACGGGAAATTCCTAAATTTGATGAGGACCCCACAGGGGTTATTGGCCATTTTAGGACAATCTTCAGAGGATATCAGCCCACTTGGAATGATGTTAATGAGCTTATGGAAGCAATATTATCCCCAGGGGAAAGAGCAGACATAATAGCTGCAGTCAATGGCCTGGAAGCCACAGGAAAGGTTGACATTGGGTGGCCTATTGAAGACCCTGAATGGAACCCCAATGACCCTAGGCATTTTGATCTGTTAAAAGAGGCTAGAGACACATTGCTGAAGGCAATGGAATCCTGTGCTAGAAGGACTGATAATTGGGAAAAAATTTATAGGTACAGTTCAGAGTCCTGATGAGAGACCTAATAGATTCTACGATAGGTTGTGTAAGCATGCTAAGCAACACGCTGGGCTAGACCCATTGAATCTGAGAGATTCCCATATTATCTGCTCTTATTTTGTATACCAGTCCTTACCAGAAATTCGAAAATACTTTAAAAGGCAGTGTCCAGATTGGGATAAGTTGAGTCCTGACAGACTTAAAGAAATAGCAACATATATTTACGAAGGAAATGAGAGGGAGGAAAAGAACAGACAAGACATTTTAGCTCCAGTACAGGAAATAACGAAGCAGCAAAGCTGGGCAGTTGAGAACCACTACTAACCCCAAAATCACTGCCAACCCCAGAATCAATATCAAACCCCTAAATTTTGTCATTACTGCCATAAACAAGGACATTTTATACGATTCTGTAGAATTTTGAAATGAGACATGAACAAAAATAGATATAATTCCTATCAGAGGAATACAGATGGGCAGAACCAAAACAGATATAGATCTTTTCATGGGGGTGCAGGACGAAGACAAAACAGACCTTTTCAGAGAGACATAGGTGGGCAGAACGAAAACAGTTACAGGCACTCTCAAAGGGGTGCAGAACAGAGAGATATAGAAGATTGATGGTGTATGGCCCGGGGGGGGGGGGGGAGTAGGGCAGAAGATTTTATGTTCCCAGACCCTGAACTTTTTAGCCCTCTTGTGCCAGAACATTCACCTCCCCAAAATAATGAACCCCACATAACCCTTAGGGTTGGAAATACTTATTATGATTGCTTATTAGATACAGGAGCCTCAAGATCAGTCCTAGTGCGAAAACCTGGACAACTCCTACTGCCATTAAAATTGGTGAAAAAGACTCATGGATTCATTGCTCTCATGTAAAGCCTGCACCATTCATAGGTGAAGAGATTTCAGATAGACCTGAGGTAGACGCTAAAGAGCTAAAAACCCTAACGATAGCAACTGTTAAAGAGCAAAGGGAGTTCAGAGGAAATAGGCAGTTCCCATTTGATAGTCCCACTGATCAATTAAATGCTTTGGGACTCAGTCTTCGTAAAGTATCAGGAGATGGAAATTGCCTTTTTAGGGCTTTAGCAGACCAGCTAGAAGGTCACTGTAGGAATCATCTCAGACATAGACAAGAAGCTGCTTCTTACATGATTAACCATAGACAAGAGTTTGAGTCTTTTAGGGTAAATGACTCCCCTTTTGAAGAATATGTTGATGAATTAAAGAAATTTGGAAAGTGGGGAGGAAATGATACAATTGTAGCATTTGCTAAGCAGCATCAGCTGAATGTGATAGTTCATCAGTTAAATCAGCCCTTATTGAAAATCAGTGGCACAGACAAAACTGATGCTAGAGAACTCCACATTTTCTACAATAAAGAACATTATGACAGCATTAGAAAGATCAATGACAATTCAGAAACCCCTGCCAGTTTGGCATGCAGAGAATTGGGGAACCAGTTAAAACAATGTGGCATACCCCAAATTCTAGTAGCTTAAATACCTTAAAATTTAACAAGCATTTCCTTCTACAGGCAAAGCACTGAAGCACATGGCCTAGTTTTCTGGCCCACCTCAATTTCCCCCACCCTTTCCCTAACCTATACCTATTTTTTTTAATCCTTTTTGTTTTTGTTTTGTTTTGACTTTTGAAAGGCACTGAAAAGACCTGGAATTCACCACACCTTTAAGTTCTTTAAGAGCACAAAAGGGTGCTTAGTGAGTCTTTTGCTTTTTATTTTTGGTTTTTGGTTTTGCTTTGTTTTTTTTACTTTTGTTTCTTTTGCTTTTCTTTAAAACCTGATTTTGCAAACTAAGTGACTTTTCAAAGACATTTTAAGTATATGCTGTGGGTGAGGCCATCGGGCCTCAGAAGCTACCAGAATTCTTTTTTTTTACTCTTTCTTTTTGAGAGAACCATGAGTTCTAATGAGTTTTTTTTTCTCCTTTCTCTTTAATGTTGTTCTGTTTAACTAAAAAAGACCAGAAAGGGTTATTGAACCCTATTGCTTGATACCTCACTGAAAACATTGAATATTGAATCTTGCTAATTGAAGTCTTGTTTCTTTTTGATAAATTAATCACCACTTTAAGTATCTGCTACTGTTATACTAGAGAATTCATGTATAAGATGATGTGGTTTACTTGCTAAAAGAAGATTATGTAATAATGTCTAATATAATCAGCTATTTACATTCATTTATTATTTATATGTCATTATACTCTGGGTATGGTTTGGAATTATTGTATATATCACTAATATATTCTCAGTTATGCAGCATAGCACGCATTTTTACCATCATACTGTCTTAGGTGAAATTAATATGAGATTTTGGAAGTATGGAAACTTATCATTTCAGAGACTAACTTGCTGTGAACTTTGATGCAGACCCTGGAGAGAATATATGTGCAACAAAAGGAGAGACAGGTATACATAAGTCCATGGTTTGCTTATGATGGTGACTATGTAGAGCAAAATTACTAGGCACAGTCCAGTATTCATCCTCTCTCCCTCCTAATTTGACCTAACTTAACTGAACTTATTTTTCTTTTTATCTCACTCAGTTGAACTCACCTCTGGCCTAGCATAATCACTGGCTGTCTCGGAACCATAAGATATGGTATGATAACCTTTCCATAACATTTTTCAGGTGTCATGAACACATACTAAATTTGGCTTTGATCCAGACATATGGTGGTAAAAAAGTGTTGCTGATTGCATAACTACCTCAACCCTCTATTGGAAGTCTAAGGATATAAAGGGTGGAATGTAATGGAATTTATTAATTTGATCATTGACAATGCTATGCTAAGGTTTAGTAAAAATGCAGTAATTCAAACAGTCAAAGAAGAGAATCCAGCTTTCCAGACCAGAGTCCAGAATCCAGTTTTTCCAGACCAGAATCCAGTTTCCTCCTGATGACATCTTACCACTTCAAGAAGACAAGAGAACTCAGAGACTTTATATGAACTGTTTTGCTTTATTAGTTTTTACTATCTCCTTTCTGTTATTATATGCCATCTGTAACATGTACTCTATGCAGAGGCTCTCCCTTTGCAAGATTAATGTCAAAGTGTCGGTTCATGAGGGGAAAAAAAAAATCGCCCCTCTGGACAAAACTTTCCTCTCTTCCTTTTCTATATTGTTGTTCACATATTATTAGTTAGCAATAGTTATTATATTCTTTTTACTGTTCTGTCAAGGAAACATTTTGTTTCTTGAGGAACAAAAGGGGGGACTGTAATGATTGGAATGATGCCACCTCCTGGAGACTTGCTGTGGGAAAGCTCCACCATGAGGAAAATGCCTCAGAGACATTGTGGCTTTTCCTTGGTGTCAGGAAATGACGTTTGCTCATGGGTGCTGTCTATCAAGGCTACCAGCCAATCAACTTGAGGAGCCTCCTATTTTCTGGGAGGAGACAGGAAGGAGGAGAGGGAGCCTGCGCAGAGAGCTCTTGCGCTTTTGGGTTCCTGACTTGGTGGTGGTGGCGGCAGAGGACTTCACAGGAAATTTGAGGAAAGATAGGAATGCCAGGCTATTGGAATTCTGTTTCTCAATCTTTTTCTTTCTACTTTCCAATAAACCCTTAAAAACCTAAACTCGTTTTATCAGTGATTTTAGTCAGTTTCCCCAAAAAACTGGGGGAACAGATTAGAATCCACATTTAGAATCTTAAATTACAGTTTGAATCCTTTATTGGTCACTTACTACTTGTGTAATTTAGGCAAGTCATTTATTCTCCCTAAATTGAGTTTCAAATACATATATAATAAATATATGCAAAAAAATCCCTAGGAACAGAGGGGTGAGAAGGCATGAGCAACTGGGGTGTGCGTGATGAAAGTTAGGAAAGGCTTCACGTACAAGATAGCATTTGAGCTGAGATTTGAAGGAAACTCGAGATGCTAAAAGGCAGAGGTGAACAGTAATGCCATTCCAGGAATGATCAGTGAGAATTCAAAGACTAAATGAGAAAAATCAGAGAAAAAAGGGAAGTCTCATATGAACTGAAGTGGCCAAGAAAATAGAGGCAGCAAAACAATATACACAATATCTAATGTAAGTAAACATACTGAAAGATCTCTGACCTCATATAAAATGCCCTGGTCACTTGTCCTAAAAACAGATAATAAAATATATACTGTGTTTGCCAATGTATAACTGTGTGTTGTTGTTCAATCTTTTCAGTCGTATCTGACTCTTCATGACCCAATCTGAGGTTTCCTTGGAAAAGTTACTGGAGTGGTTTGCCATTTCCTTCTCCAGCTCATTTTACAGATGATGAAACTGAGACAAAGAGGGGTAAGTGATTTGTGCAGGGTCATACAGCTAGTAAGTATCTGAGGCCAGATTTGAACTCAGGAAGATGAAGCCTGGCATGCTATCCACTGTACCACCATGTAACTGAGCCCTGATCAATGTATTACATATTTTGACCTCCATTTTTCAACCTTTAAAATGAGAGGGTTCAACTGCATGACCTCAAAGGCCCTTCCAGCTATAAATCCTATGTCTAGGATAGTCCTCCTCTCAGTAGAGGTGAGGATTATGGGTTTGAGATGTTCCCTGCATTGTAAGATGCCCTCGCCACTATATTGTTCAGAAATACTAAACTATTTTTCTTTAGTGTAACAGAGTTCTGTCAGCATGATATCAATTATGTAAGGCTATGACCATAGTATATAACAAGGCAAAAATGGCAATGTGACTCTGGTTTTTATGGCTCTATACCATCTATCTGATACAATATGAAAATCAGTGGCAGTAGAGCAAGAAGAACTGGATTTGAATTCTTTCTCTGCCACTTAATAACCTCAGATAAGTCACTTAGCATTCCTGGGCATGTGTTTCTTCATCTACAAAATGAAATGTGTGGTGTAGTTGCCCTCTAAGCTTCCTTCTGGCTACACAGCTATGATCCTTGCATAGGGACATATGGACTGAGTCCAGAATTTGATTAGTATAGGGAACCACAGGGTAAGGAAACTCATTCAACTAATGTATTTCCCTGCAACTCGGAGTATTAAAGAATTTCCTGGGCTCACTGAGAGGTAAAATAACTTAACCAGGGTCACGTATCCAGTATGTGTCGGAGGTGGGATTTGCTCTACAGTCTTCCTTTCTTTTAGGTCAGTTCTCTATCCATTAACCCACACTGCCTCTTACTCTGTATCTATGAGCCAACAATCTCCATATGCAACATCAGTGTGCTGCCTTTTCTTTATAGTCTGTATTTTCCCTTCCAAAGGGCTGTTGCAGGACACAGAACTATGCTGAGGTCATACTACTTGGATGCATTAGACTTTTGAATAATGATAAAAGCATGATATAAACTGTAATCTCCTTAATCAAAGGCTACTTTTATTTGTAAATTTTAAGGGGAGTTAAATGTTTTATTTGATACATTCCTTAGAATTCTCATTTGGCATACCTGAGAGTTTTTATTGTGTCCTGGGATCGAACATAAATCAAAGGATTTCCCACAGACAAATGAAAGAAAAGGAGTAAAGTAATATAGTTCCTGGAATTTAACACTCTCTGGTCAGAAGGTCACATATGCTAAGTTGCTTGTTTATCCACCTCTTAAAGTTCAGATTTGTGGGAAACAGAACTGGAGCAATGTGACTTACTTTATCAATAAAGCATGTCCTGTTAAATTGATGGGGGTGAAATTAACAAATACTGGAGCAGCAGGTAAATATAATCATCTCAGCAGCAGCAATTACAAATAGCCTCACTCCATTAAATGGGGGAAGGGGTGTTACTCAATTCATTTTCCATTCT
Organism: Dromiciops gliroides; assembly: GCF_019393635.1. NCBI lineage: Eukaryota > Metazoa > Chordata > Mammalia > Microbiotheria > Microbiotheriidae > Dromiciops > Dromiciops gliroides. The sequence goes on along the minus strand of NC_057864.1, from coordinate 46,097,364 downwards.
AGTCTTTATTAAAAACCACATCGATTCATTGAATTCAATTCAACAAGCATATGTTAAGAACTCATTATGTGTCAGGTATTGTTCTTGGTGCTGAGAACAAAAAATGGAAAGCTGGTGTGATGGAAAGAAGGCTGGTTATGAAAAGATGACCAGGGTTCAAATCCACACCTCTGATACTTATTCATTTTGTAAGCTTGATGAAATAATTTAATTTTATTATTTTTTTGTGAGAAACACTTTCTTGCTCTGTAAAATGAGAGAGTTGGATAAAATTGCCAAATACAACGTCTTTTTCTCAATCCTCATTATCTTTGACTTCTCTGCAGTCTTTGACACTGTTGGTCACCCAATCTTCCTTGATTCTTTCTTTGCGCTACATTTTCAAGGCGCTAGTCTCTCCTGGTTCTCACCCTACCTATCAGACCACTCCTTCTCTGTCTTCTTTGCTGGATCTTGTTCTAGTTCATGCGCTGTAACCCTAGGTATCCCAAAGGTTTCTTTCCTGGGCCCTCTTCTCTTCTTCTTCTATACTTCACTTGGTGAAATCAACAGGTCCCATGGATTTAAATACCATTTCTATGCTGATGATTCTCAAACCTACTTATACTGCCCTTGATCCCCAATCTCACATCCACTGTACATCTTAAACTCAACATGTCCAAAACTGAACTAATTCTATTTACCCCCAAACCCTCACCACCTCCTAACTTCTTAGCAACATAGAGGGTAATGCCAACCTCCCAATCCCACATGCTAGCAACCTAGGAGTCATCCTAGATTCCTTACTATCTCTCATCCCCCGCAAAATCCAGTCTGTTGCCAAGACCTTTTGCAACATCTCTCAAATAGGTCCTCTTCACTCTTCTGATGCTGTGACCACCCTGGTTCAGATCCTCATCACCTCATGCCTGTACAATTGTACTAAGCTGCTGCTTGGTCTGCCTGCCTCAAGTATCTCCCTTTTCAAATCCATCCTCCAGCTGTGATAAAGCACAGGTCCAACCATTTCACCTCCTACTCAAATTTCAATGGTCTAGGATCAAATACAAAATCCTTTGTTGGGCATTTAAAGGCCTTCATAACCTAGCCCCTGTTACATTTCTAGGCTTCTTATACCTTACTCCTCAACATACACTCATCAATCCAGCAACACTGGCCTCCTGGCTGTACCATAAACAAGGCACTGTCTCTCGGTTCCAGGCATTCTCTCTGGCTGTCTCCCATGCCTGGAATGCTCTCACTCCTCCAAATCTAACTCCTGACCACGCTGACTTCCTTTAAGTCCCAATGAAAATACCAGCTTCTACAGGAAGCCTTCCCAATCCCTCTTAGTTCTATTGCCTTCCTTCTCTTATTTCCTATTTATACTGTCAATATCTTGTTTGTACATATTTGTTTGCATGTTGTCTCCCCAACTTGATTGTGGGATCCTTAAGAAAGGGGGCAGCCTTTTGCCTCTTTTGTATCACTAGTGTTTAATGTAGTTCCAGGCACAAAATAAATGTTTAGTAAATATTCAGAGACTAACTAAATGATCCTTCCAGTTTCAAATCTATGATCCCTCAAAGAGCTTCTTTCTACAGAGGCCCAGGAAAAGGATAGGGGATAAAATGTACACAGATAAGTAAGCATAAAAAATTATAAAAATACAAAGTTAGTTGTTGTCCTTCACTCTCAAAATGACATCATTTTATTGGGGTCAAGGTACAATGTGTTCAGTGAGACCACAGAGTTCAGAACACTTTACCACTGGTAGGGCACAAATCATCCACATGAACATTTGGATTGGAGATGTCTCCAAATTTGCTCATCTCATATTTCTTTTGAGCTACTGCAATTCTGCTTTGTTCATAGAGCATAGTGCCTTCTTTGATGCAGGTACATCCTGCTAGGTGATTCTATGCCATCATCTTCCATATCTCACAATCAGTTCCACAGTTCTTCAGAGAGACCTGGAGAATATCCTTGTCTCACTTCATCTCACCTTCATGTGAGCATTTCCCTTGTGTGGATTTTCCATAAATTAGTATTTTAGGCAAATTGCTTTTAATATTAGAAACACAATTGTCACTTTGATTATGAGGGTCTCCAGGTCCTCATAAAATTTTTCTTTAATCTCATCAGGGTTCATCACTGTGGAAGCATACACACTGATGATGGTGGTGTGACACCTTCCTGCAATTGTCAATCATATCGTCATGAGCTTGTGGGGATTGAAATTGTCCAACCTACCTTTTTAAATTCTCCTGAGCCAGGCTGCTCTTCTCTAATTGGGAGTGTGAGCCGGGTATATTTCTGGAGCATTTGCAACAAGCGGTGGCGAGAGCCCAAGCAGGGAAGCTCAGCGAGGTCATTCGCTCACAGTCTGGGGAGTTACACACCCAAGCCCTTAGCCTTTGCCACCTCTCATTAGCGAAGGGGGAAGATGAGTGAATCTAGTTCAAAGTCCAGCCAGCCTCTGGCCTCCAAACAGGAGAAAGATGGGTCTGAGAAGAGAGGGCGGGGCCGACCCGGAAACAACCTCGGCAGGAACCCAGGGAGGCACCAACTCCTGAGAGACCTTAGTGCAGACTAAAGGGGAGTCAGAACAAGGGGGCTGCAAAAGGCCGGCAAACCACCACTGCACCAGGGAGGAAGCCAAGAGGTAGACCCAAAAAGGTGGAGAAAGAAGAGGAAGAGGGGATATCCCAGGAGTCTTCGGAGGACGACCGTGACCAGGTCTGCTTGTATCGCGCTACCTCCTTCCCCTGGATGATGATGACGACTGGGCGGCCCTTCTGGAACTAGACAGAAAAATATTGATCTCCTTTAAATCTCCACTTTCCTTTCCCTCAGTCTGTCTTTTCTGGTTCTACTGGTGAGAGAAATAACCGCTCTACCAGGGAAATGCCTCCCCATTCACACACTGGACATGCTCACACTGATCCTGGCCACCCACTCCACGTGGGATTGTGCGGGGCAGGGTGGAGCAGGCAGCAGGCGGTTGAGGTGCTCCCTGACTGTCCCCCCCACCTCCCACATCCATACCTCCCACATCCATACCTCCCACATCCATCCATCTACCCACCCCTAGACCCACCCACTCTTTCCCAGGATTGGGATTTCTTTCGTATTGGTATTGCTGCTTCCCTGGACAGAGCCAACCTTTTGACTTAGCTGCCAACACCCGTTTCTTTGTCTCTACCCCCTGGAATGGGACCAGGCTTCCTGTTTTCCCATCTCCCCCCTTGCCCACCCCAAGTCAAGGGTTTGAGAGGGAAGGACAGATGTCCAACTATCTTGATCCTAAGAGCTCAGCTTCAACCGACTTCTGTCTGGGAATATTCTATATCATAGCATCCCTCCTACCTTTCTACCTCTTCAAGCTTGGTCCCAAGGGGGGAGGTGGGAGCAGACTTTTTACTGGGAGTTAGAAAGGGATCCCAATACCGACCCTCCCCCCCCACCCGTCCTGTCCGCTCTCCACTCAGGCATTTCCTGGGCATCAAACTGGAATGGAGCTGGGTTGGAGTCTAGGGTGTTGGGCACGAATTGAGAAGTAGCTAAGGGGAAGGGAGAGGGCCTGGTTCATATTTCCTTGCTGCTCAGGAAATTTAGGGAGAAGGGGACCAGGCATTCCTATTGATTTCCCCCAATCCTGGGCTGGCCTTCCTGGGCCTATGATTTTTGCCTTTGGAATGCATGTTTTACATGGATATTTCCTCCTCAGTGCCCCACTCATCCTTTCAGAATGCCATCCCCCTCCCCCTAGGAGCTGGTTACATCTTCCCTCTGTTCACAATCTACCTCTGAACACATTTTGTTGGTTTTCTTTTTTTTGTGGGTTTTTTTTTTTTTTTTTGTGAGGCAATTGGGGTTAAGTGACTTGCCTAGGGTCACACAGCTAGTAATTGTTAAGTGTCTGAGGCCGGATTTGAACTCAGGTCCTCCTGAATCCAGGGCCGGTGCTCTATCCACTGCGCCACCTAGCTGCCCCCTGGTTTTCTTTTTTAAACGGTTTTGTTCTTGCATTCTGGCTTCCAGACACTCAGCCATGCAGTTTTTTTGTTTCTCATGTTCACCTGCCTTCTGACCCTTCCCCATCCACCCTGCTCATCCTCCCCAAATCATCACAAGGAGGGTTTGGGGAGACAAGAGTGGACACCAGGCCTAGTTTACTAAAAAAGTGACATTGTTGTGGAGGTGGGCCCCAGGGGAGCTGCCCACCCCCACTTCTATCAGTCCTTCCTTTGGTAATCTTCAAATTGGGAGGGTTAAGGGAAGTAGATCCAGCTGAAGTGGGGGAAGGGGTGGTTTCAGACTGGTGTGAGCCCCTCCCCCACTCTGGTTTCTTATTTGCAGTTACTTGAATAAAAATAAATTCCTTTATTTCTGGAAAAAAAAAAGAAATTATCCAACCTACAATAAAATAGTCTGAGTCAGGTCTCTGAGCCAATGGTACTTTATTAAAGAGTCCATGGTCTGTGGGCAGCTAGGTGGTGCAGTGGATAAAGCACTGGCCCTGGATTCAGTAGGACCTGAGTTCAAATCCAGCATCAGACACATGACACTTATTAGCTGTGTGACCCTGGGTAAGTCACTTAACCCTTGTTGCCCCACAAAAAAGAAAAGAAAAGAAAAAGAGTCCATGGTCTCCTCTAATAAAGGGAACCTCAGATCTTCCTTATAACCTTAGATGCCCTCTTATTCTAGGGACTTGTTTTGACACCCAAATATGCAAAAGAGGCATGGTAAAATACAGAGTATCATTGGTTGATAGACCTTGTTCTTAAGAACCAAAAAGGACATATGGGGGGGGGGGTCCACAAGTTGGGTAAAGCATGGGGCATCTCCACTAAGAGGTCATAAGATGGGCACTTGCTCATGTTGGATGACAGAGTGGTCCACATATACAAATATAAATTGGGGGAATTGCCATGTAATGAGCCATTTCCAGCACACTGGACTTGGTCACCATAATAAGGCAAAACAAGTGTGGAGGGTTTGTAGTTGAGTAAACTAGTAAAGTAAACTTACAATCTACAGTTCACAGCTCTGGGGCCTAATATACAGAACTTATAATCATCATCCCTGAGGAATAACATTAAACTGATTAATACTGAGTAAAATAAAATAGGCATCCATATGAATTATCTCTCACAAGCCTGTCATTCACTCCATTTAGTAGGCTTACAAGATTGTCCACTAGATCAGTTTTGATTGCAAAACCTACACCAGCTTCATGGAGCTCCCCTTCACTGTGGCCATTCCAGAAAAATGTGGATCCACCTCTGACTTTGGTCAACTGGCCTTGATTGTTTCAGTCAGGGCTGCCATTTGGTTGTGATACATGATGAGTTCTCTCACAATAAGAGCTGTTCCTCTTTCAGGTACTGGATTTTGTGTAGTCCATAAAATTCACCCATTTCATGTAGCAGTGGTGAGTGGAATCATCTTTATAAATGTTTTTGCACATTTTGTGTGTCTGTTTTGACTGCAGTGTGGGATCTTCCCCACCCCCCACCCCCCCACCACCACCACAGCAAGCAGGCCAGAGTTGGGTGAAGCAGATAACTTTTATAGCACCTTTCCTAGCCCCTTCCTCAGGCTAAGAGGTGAGCAATGTGGCCCTCCAAAAAGGCTGCTCAGATACACACAGGGCTGCAAAATCCCACAGCTAGTTCAGTCTGTTGGGAACATGACCTTATGGCCTGGGTTGCCTGTGAGCAGGGTTTTGACTACAGCTCCCAGTGGATCCAGACCTCCTGTTTTATTACTTGTCTGTTGCCACAGGACTTTGAGGTAGGCAAAAATGGTAAAAAATGGTATGGGTCATGTCTTTTGACTCATACATAAATTAGACTTAAGTGAGCAGGACTTGTACAAGGCCATCAGATTCACTCTCTCTTCTAGAGTCATCACGGTCCAGTGACAAGATAATAGTCAAGATGACTAATGATGGCTCAAGAGACAATGGATGACCTTGGTGTTTTCAATGTCTAACCAAGCTCTAAGTGCTTCACAACACCTGCTTCTAATGTTTTCATGACCTTTGGAACAAATTGTTTTCATCTGCCTATTCCACTGTAGGAAGTCTTCACATGGTTGAGGGTAGACACCCCCCACCCAACTCAATGGTCGGTTATCATCAACTTTGTTTAGCCCGTCTGCCTAAATGGTTTACCAAAGCGTAGCTGCTGTGCATACTATAGCTTCTTAGAGCCACGGGTGAGAGTTGGGTGAATCAGATCGACACCAAAGGTAAATGAACAGCTCCAAAAAGGACTTGGCAGCCCCCACACCAGAAGTGCTATTCTTCCCTAAACACACTACCCCCCATTTATAAAATTTACACATTAAAATCAACTCTATAATAATAACAAAAATAGATAAAATGTACACAGACAAGCAAAGAAAATATTTATGAAAGCAATACAAAGTAAATTGGTAATGGGAGGGGAGAATGCTGATAATTGGAGGTCTCAGGGTAAATCTCATGGAAGACAGTACTTATGCAGAGCTTTAAGAATTTGAAGAGATGCAGATAAAAAGCCTCAGGCATCAGGGGGAATAACCATTTGCAAAGGCATGGAGGAGGAAACACAATGCTACAAATGGCATCTAGGGTCCTTTGGCTAGTATGTAGAGCACATGAAAGGAAGTAATATGAAATTCAGTTGGAAAGATAGGCTAGAGCCAAGGTGTAAAGGTCTTCAAATGACAAACTGAGAAGTTTGTCTTTTACCTTAGAAGAAATAGGGAGACGGTAAAGTTTCTTAAGTAGGGTAGCAGCATCATCATACTTGGAACACTGCTCGGTAACTGTGTAGATGAATGGATAGAAGAAAGGCGACACTAGAGGTACAGAGACCAATGATGAAGCTATTGCCATAGCTCAGGTAAGAAAGATGAAGGTCTACCTAGAAAGAGTATGTTGTAAATGGAGAAGGATAGCATTACCCTTAAAAGAAGAGAGACTGATTCGAGAGAGAAGAAAATTAGTTCTGTTTGGGACATGTTGAGAAAGAAAGAAAAAAAGAAATACAGCATGTTAAATTTCCCACTACTACCCATAAAAAATCTCACCAAAGAATCTTAGAGTCAGAGAGCACCATCTCTTTCTAAGTCACAGAAAGAGCTGATCCTGGGTGTAAAACTAGAATTCTAGAATTTTAGAGACAGAAGAGACATGACAAAGCCATATGGTCCGATCACATCCAGATGAAGAAACTGAGAACCATATAGGGTGAGAGACTTGGTCTAATTCACATGGATTGTAAGTGACCAAGTCTGTCATGGACCTCAGACCAATAAACTTCCAGATGCTCAATCCTGCCTCACTTTGTTTCTGCAGCCCCAGTTGTGCTAACCCAGAGTAATTTCCAGGCACACCCAGGGAGTTGTCTGTATGAATTACATATCAAAAATGGTCATTTTTGAAATAGAATAGATTCATGAGATGAAATGTACATGCCTGTAAGCACCAAGCCTTTCCCATGGTTGTGTTTCTCTTTACATGAAAATAGTTCTTTAAATTCAGGGGGAGCTCTTTGCCTAGAGGAACAACAGAAGATCTTAGAATAAGACTTTTAGAATAAAAAAGGATATATCAGAGGCCATTCAGTCCAAATGCATACACACATGTATATACATATGTAAATGCATATATGTGGGTGCACATAGATATGTTTATGCATACATGTATGTACATACATAGTTATATGTACATGCAGAGGTACCTATGTGTGTCTGTAATATAGGTGCCTATATATGTACATGCATAGCTATATGTACACATGTGTAAATATGTGTGTATATTATAATGTGAATTATGTTTGCATTGTACAATACCTATATTTGCATATAGGTATATGTGTGTATACATATGTATGAATGTATATATGTATATAATTTCTATTGATATATTTTCTTTTTATACTGTTTTTATCTAAAAATATGCCTGTACCCTCTCTCCTACCTAGAGAAACATCTCATAATGAAAAAAAAAATTAAAACAAGATAAAAAATGGTTTAGCAGGGCAGCTAAGTGGTGCAGTGGATAAAGTACCGGCCCTGGAGTCAGGAGTACCTGAGTTCAAATCCGGCCTCAGACGCTTAACACTTAGTAGCTGTGTGACCCTGGGCAAGTCACTTAACCCCAATTGCCTCACTAAAAAAAAAAATGGTTTAGCAAAAAACAATCCATGTATTAGTCGTATCTAACAAAATATGCGATATTCCATTCCCTCCTATCGCTGCCTATATACAGAAAGATGAAGAGTGGATTCCCTCTGGAGCCAAATTTGATCATTATTATTACACAGATTCTAGGGTACTTTGTGTTATTGTGATTCTTTTCATTTACACTGTTGTAAATATATAACATTTTTAAGATTGGGAAATTGAGGCTACAACTGGGAAAATGACTTGTATAAAGTCATTTCACCATTAGGTGGTAGGACTCAGTCAAGAAGTCCTAAATCAAGAGATTCAGTTATTAACAGTTTTTTCTTTAGAGGGTTAAGAGTTGTGATTTCAACATTGTTGTGAGTGCTCAATGTAGAAAACACTTCCAATGTGGGAGATCACGAATTTGCCTGTAATTTATAGTCTTAGAGCTCTTGGAGATTTGGTGACCTGACCTAGGTCATACTGTATCTATCAAAGGTAAGACTTGAACCCAGGTCTTATTGACTCTGAGTGGTTCTCTATTCCATAAAGGATATTGTATCTCACACCAAGGAAACCAAATTTTGGAAAACTAGAGAGGGAAAACCAGCCACTATAATAGGAGAGTTAGCCATGGTCCAGTAAATAGGGCATTTAAATTAGTCAGGCAGGCTTGGGTTTATATCTGACTTCAAATACCTTCTAGCTGTATGAGCCTAGTCAAGTCAATTGCCCCGTGTCTCATTTACCTTACCTATAAAATGAGAACAATGGATTTGATGGTTTATAAATTCAACTGTAGATCTAAGGTCCTATGAACTTAACATTTTTTTGGTGGGGCAATGAAGGTTAAGTGACTTACCCAGAGTCACACAGTTAGTAAGTGCCAAGTGTCTGAGGCCAGATTTGAACTCAGGTCTTCCTGAATCCAGGGCCAGTGCTTTATCCACTGTACCACCTAGCTGCCCCCCTGAACTTAACAAAATTAATAATACTAAGAAAAAAGAAATTAGAAATAAAACATATAGACTATAAGTTTCTTCAGGGCAGGAATTGATTTATTTTGTTTTATTGTCTTTGTGTTCTTGGCATAATGCCTGGCAGACACTTCAATAATCCAAGGACCTATGGTTTCAGTTGGGTGCTCAAAACAGATCATAAACTATGTACAAATAGATAGGCTGTCTTTAATATTTTCCACTCTTCATCATCTTGTACCCAATCTGTTGATGAGTCTTTCCCAACTTAACTAGACTGATTCTGGGACATCTTAATCTCCACCTCTTGGAATATCTAGCTCCCTAAAGTGTCACCTCCTACAAAAGGCCTTTCATGAATCCTGAATTTTAAGTACCTTCTGCCAATAACTTTGTATTTCTTTTTGGTTATATTCTGTACTGTACTTCTATTTATATATACCCACCTCACCCTAATTCCTGGCAGAATGCCATATTTGAAAGCAGGCAGTATTATATTTCTTTCTTTGCATGTCCAACAGCAAACACAATGCTTGGCACACAGTAAGTGTTCACCAAATTCTTGTGGAACTGAAATTGAATGAAGTGAATTGACTTGATAACTACACCAACTAGTTCCTGCTAAAGCTAGGTATCCCAGCAGATAGAGCAAAATGTGAGAAGTCTTGAGATCAAATCCAGCCTTAGCTGGGCAAATCACTGAACTTCTAGCTACTTCAGTTTCCTCAACTGTAAAATGGGGGATAATAATGGCACTGACCTTTCAGTGTTATCAGGATTAAATGAGAAAATATTTGTAAGCTCTTAGCACAGTATGTGGCTACTTAATAAATCCTTCCTTCTATCCTATAGATGCTGCCCCAATTGGGAAGATCTCTGTAATGAAACACTGTGATACTTTAGTATCTCCCATCCTTCCCCACCTTCCCCAACACCCCCAGGAGGAAAGTTCCCAAAAGGAAACCTGGCAGGGAATAGCCCAGTACCTGAACAGAAAATGAATTCTGCTGACCTTCTCTTCCCCAACAGGGACTTGGCAATGCAGCTTTTAAATCATTGCCCTCCTTCCCCTTGGCTGTTGGCCTCATAGAGTGATAACAGCCAAAAACAGAGCCCAGGGAGAGGCTCTTCTCTCTCACAGAAGCCAAGCAGGAAAATGAGCCTCCTGCTATTCTCCTCCCACTCTACAAATGCTGTACAGGGTTGAACTTTCTAAAACCTGGCTGGCCTGAAGCAGTCACATCCCGTGCTGCCAGTTAAATGCAGAGCACTGGGCTTCTGTCCTTTTGCAGAATCTGTTAGGGGAGCTTCCCTCTATATCACAAACCTTGGTTTAAATTTCAAAACACTAGATAAAAATGACCTTATACTCCATTTGTAGATGTCACTCTGGAACTATCCCAATATGGTTTCCATGGGAACTAATGTACATCAAAGAAGAAAAGGGAAACAGAAACAATGAGGTCAGATCTGCAATCCTTTCCACCTCTTTTGGTGGGGAGTATCCAAATTACTCCAGTGTTCAATCTGGTTAAATTAGACATGTGCTTTATAATGTGAGGACGTTTCTTTTTTCCCAGGAGTCTAATCATGATTAATATTATATGCATTCTTGCTCATTTTCTTTTTTCTTATTTTTCCTCAAAAAACTCCATCCCTTTGCTTTATCAACTGTGCCTAATTTCTTTAAAGGAACACAAGCCTTGTTTTAGGAGAGGGTAAATCCATTTCAGTTCTCCAATTCTTTAAGACTTCCTGATTTCAGGGGCAGCTGGGTGGCACAGTGGATAAAGCACCAGCCCTGGATTCAGGAGGACCTGAGTTCAAACCAGCCTCAGACACTTGACACTTACTACCTGTGTGACCCTGGGCAAGTCACTTAACCCTCATTGCCCTGCAAAAAGCCAAAAAATAAAAATGAATAAAAAGACTTCCTGATTTCATCAATGTGTGTGCTCCATCCACTGATGTAATTCACAGCCCTCTTCTTGTATGCCATACATAGTACAGGGTATTCAAGAGTTTTGATGGTCAAATACTTCATAACTCAGTGGTCAACTTGCAAATAAGCCTCTTCAAGTTTAGCTGTACATACAGTATATCACTGAACCTATATTAAATGCCTTTTCAACTTGGCAGGCCCTGATAGAATGTAGACCCCATAGACAAAAGCTTTCTGTTATGGGCTCCTTCCACAGGAGGGCATAATGAGGTCAGAGGGCTGGGATTTGAATCTTGTCTTTGTCTCTTGCTACACATATGACCTAGAGAAAATCATGTAATCAAATTGTGCCTCAGATTCCTATCTATAAAATACAGTAAGAGGGTTGGGTTAGATGGTCTTAAATTACTATTTGAAACCTCTAACCTTAAATCTATGATCCTGTGGTCCATGTTTTAATAAAACATTGAACTAGGACAATCTGTAAGGGAAAAGGCTCAATAATTTTGAAGTTCACAACCTGGGGGCTGATCAACTTTTATAGTAATTTTAATATTTTGATAACTGTATTTAAAAATAATTGGTTTCCTTTGTGATCCTATGTGGATAGAACACTCAACCTGGAGGCAGGAAGACAAGAGTTCAAATCCATCTTCAGACATTTGCTACCTATGTGACCCTTGGAGAGTCACTTAATTTCTAACTGCCTTGGTTTTCTCATGTGTAAAATTGGAATAATAGTCTCTATTTCCCAGGGTTGTTGTACAGATATAATAAAATATCATTTGACTTCAACTTCAGTGCCCTTTCCATTATACCAAACAGAAGGGAAAGGCCCAGAAAAAACAAACGCAAGGTTCAGTAAAGCATTTTGAAAGGTACTTTTACTAGCAGAAATAGCTTTTCATTTTCAGACATATTAATAGTTTGTGAGAATAACAAAGAGAAAAAGAATCAGGGTCTAAATCATGGATTGAAAAGAATCCTTGAAAGAGAATCATAAGATCACAATCAAAGGACCTATCAATAAAGAGCAAATGGAATGGAAAGAGAAAATAAAGAATTAGAAGACAGATTTTGTTTTGTTTTTTTAATAAACAAAAGTAAAATCAGAAAATAAATGTGTCTGGGGATAAAGCATAAAGAATGATTTAGGGGAGGAGAAAGGCCTTTTAACCTCCATAAAGTTCTGAAAACATTAGCATGCCTTTTAAGACTGTCACTACTCCTAATAGTGGTTGGAAATCACTGAGGTTTATTTTTCTCTTTTCTTATGATTCATAGACCATTTGCTATTGTTTTCCTTTCTTTAATTTTAAAGTAAAAAGCATTTTCAGCGTCTTTAAAACATGTCCTGAAGTGCTATATGTACATTCAGTTTGGTCAAATCCAGGCTATTCAATTAATATCTTGTCCTGCTTATGAATTCTTTTCCATGAATCCCAGAAAATTAATCCCAGAATTTGAGAGTTGGAAATTACTTTGGTCATCATTGAGGACAACTCATATTGGAAAGGTATCTTTACTATAACATACCCAACAAGTATGAGTCAGTCATTGACTCAGTGGATAATGCAGTGGGCCTGAAGTCAGGAAGGTCTGAGTTCAAATCCAGTCTCAAACACTTCCTAGCTATGTGATCCTGGGCAAGTCACTTAACCTCTGATTGCCTGATGATGGGTCCAATGGATCTGCTGATGAAGAAAATGGCAAACCACTCCAGTATCTTTGCCAAGAAAACCTCAAACAGGTTCACAAAGGGTCTGGTACAACTGAATGCCAAAACAAAACAAAGCAAAACAAAAAGCAAGAGATTGTCCCACCTCTGCTGGAAGATCTTCAAGGAGGGGGCACCCACCCCATATGGAGGCTTCCCATTCTACTTTTTGACCACTCTAATCCTGAGGAAGTCCTCTCCTCACATCAAATAACTTCACCTTTTTGCAACATGTCCCATTACCCCTGGTTCTACTATCTGGGACCAAACTGAATAAGTCTAACCCCTTTTCCCTATGGCAACCCTTCATGTACTTGAACGACCTCCATGTTATCCCTAAATCTTTTCTTCTTCAGTCAAGTTAAGTCAACAAGCTCTTATTAAACATCTGCTATGTGCCAGGCACTGTGTTCAGTTCTGAGGCTACAAAGGAAGACAACGTCTCAGTTCCTGCTCTCAAGGAGCTCACAATCTAATGAAGGAGAGAGTATGTAAACAACTATGTACAAACAAGATATAGGCAAGATAAATTGGAGATAATCTCAGAGGGAAGGCCCAAGAACCAGGAAACTTTTCTTGTAAAGGACAGGAATTTAGCTGAGACTTGAAGGTAACCAGGAAGTGGAGGTGAGTAGGGAGAATATTTCAGGCTTGGAGAGAAGGGAGTAGCCAATGAAAATGCATAGAATAAAGAGATAGAGTACTTTGTTTGAGAGGAAAATTCCAGAGTCAATGGATCAAAGAGTACATGGGGGAAGATATAAGGTAAAAGACTGGAGAGGTAGGAGGGACCAGCTTTGAATAGCTTTGAATAACAGATTTTCTAATTGATCTTGGAGGTGATAGGGAGCCACTGAGAAGAGAGGTTTCATGATCGGACTTGTACGTCAGAAGGATACATTCCATCAATTTGAGTGGAGAAGAAGAGAAAGTTAAGACAATATGGAAATTCCCTTTGTGTGTCTCACCAATCCTCAACATACAGACTCTGTTTTAATCAGGATCCTTGAAGGTAGCAACTCTCTCCTTTTAATCTTCATATCGCTAGCACTTACCACAGTGCTTGGCACATACTCGACGATTAATAATATTTTTCAGAGTTTTGTTCAAATACATGTTCATATACACATGTTGCATTAATAAATTTTGCTATATATGCATGTGGGAATATGTGCATGTATTCATTTATAATATATAACAAGATACAACAGATAAAGAATGTATTATATAGAATATAGACTATATAATATATAACATAAATTATATATACAAGTTCATTGTATACATGTTACATCATATATTATGTGTACATAAGTATATTAGCAATTCATTAATACTTGACCGAGAAATGGAAGATTGATTCCAATGTCACGAGTGTTTTCATGAGAAGATGAGTGCAATGTAAGGAAAATATAAACAGGTAAAGTTTCTGAGACACTGAGAAGTTGAACAAACTTTCCTTGGTTAACCTATCTTATTGCTTTTTACAACATGCTCCTTTGGAGAAGATTCAGACATTTCCAAGTACACAAAGAAACTTAAGCAATGTAAACAGAGATGCTTTTTATGGGGCATCACAGACAATTAAGACAATAATACCCAATTTCTTAGAAGGGAACGTTAGTTTCCTGATCATTTGAAACTCCAGTTCTCCATGTATTTCCATTCCACAAGTCTCTTTGCTTAATAACTTAAAACTGATAGACTACGAAGATTCAGTGTTCAATCGCCCTCAAAATTTCTAATTTCTTACCTGTGGTGAAGTGACCTTGCAGCTATACAAAGAGTTTGCCTTTAAAACACACGGTGTAGAAAAAAGCTTTGGTTCCTATCCTTCAGCAGAATTAGAATGTGTCCTGTGATCTGTTACCAACTGCTTTATTTAACTGATCTATCTTCATTTCACCATTTAGTTGTATGGAAATGATCTCTGATTTCATAAGCATAGAGCCTCCAATGTGGGACCTTTCTATCAACATAGTTCTTGACCTTTCTATGACTTAAATACTCAGAAAGTCTTAGATTTGAACTGGAAGGAAAGTCTAGAGGTCTTCGTTTCCAACCTCTTCATTTTATAGATGAGAAAACTGAAGCCTATTGAGGAGGAGCAACTAGTATCTCTGATGTGTTTCATATAGGCAATATGGGGCAGAGATAGATTTGAACTCAGGTCATCTGAATCCAAATTCATTGCTTTTTCCACTGTTCTTCCTTATAATCAGTCAACTCATGTCAGAGGTATGATTTGACTGATATACCTAACTTCAAAATGATGGATACTGCCTCTATCAATGTTAAGCATTCATAGAAAAGATCAAAATGTGTTTGATGAAATGACAACTGAATGAAAGTAGATCAGCCCAAAGACATCAAAGATCATTAAAGGAAAAAAAATCTCATTGTAAGATACCATTGCTATAAGAACTTTTTTCTTTACCAAGTGGCAACATAAGCCAAAATGCCAAGTGCTTTGAATTTTGCCTTCTTTTAATTTGTGAGAGTTTCCCACTGAACATGTTCTCTTTCCTCATAAACCTGATCATCTTTTCAATGGCTTATTTCTCTTGATATCAATACCATCCTTCTAGTCATTGAGGCTTATAACCTTGGGTTTATCTTTGATTCCTAATTGCTCTAAAGTTTCTCATCAATCTTCATCATCCCACATATTGCTGCCAAAAAAGTCCAGATCTAACCAGGTGACTCCCCTACCCAGTAAAATTCAGTAGCTGCCTATTGCCACTAGGATCAAATGAAAACTCCATTCTTTAACCTACTAGTCAGTCAACTGGCATTTATTAAGAGTCTGCTAGGCCTCAGACACTTGACACTTACTAGCTGTGTGACCCTGGGCAAGTCACTTAACCCTCATTGTCCCACAAAAAACAAAAACAAAACAAAACAACAAAAAAAGAAGGGTCTGCTACATACTAGACACTGTGCTAAGTACCGTTTACCTTTTAAAGTCTCCTACAACCTGACACCAATCTAGTTTTCTGGCACCTTTGACCATAATCCCTGCTTCCATACACCAATCTAAGCAAACATATCACTTTTTCTCAAAATGAAGCTTCATGTACTATATCTGTGGCTTTCTACTTGCCATCTTACATGCCTGGATTGCACTTCCTTCTTATTACTAAAGATCCCTCTCCTTTTTTAAGATGAAACTCAAAGAACACTTTCTTTGTAGTCTTTCCTGATTACCACCAACTGCTAGTGTCTTTTCTCTTAAACTAAATTATATGTATGCATATTATTCACTTTATATTTATTATTAGTATTTATACATACATATATGTGTGTGATGTATACTTGTCTCTTCCAATAAAACATAAGCTTCTTGAAAATATGGATTATTTCATTCTTCATACTTGTATCTTCTGTGCCTAGCATGGTGCTTGGCAAAATAGGAACTTAATAAATATTTTCTGATCATAAGCCAATTAATTAACAAAATCCTTTGTTTAAACCTCTGTGCCATATCTACAACCTTCTCTTCTTTCCATTCACACTGTCACTATCTTAATTTGCACCCTGATCTCTTCTTACCTATGCTATTGGCACAGTCCCCAGCATTCCTTCCTGGCCTCTAGTCTGTCTACTGAGGGTCAACATATTAAATTATATAATATATGAAGAAAGAGTTCTGGATGTCAACTGAGGATCAAGGTTCAGACCTCATCTCTACTACATGAGTGATTTTAGGCAAACCACTTCTTTGACTCCATCCATTTGTGCCCATTTAGAAAGGCAGGGTCAGACCTTTACCTTGCACAAAACCAGATAACCATTGCATTTACTAGCCATTTCCAAGTCATATCAATCTAGACATAGGACTCTCCATTTCCAGTTCCTTTTTGAGTTCCTCATGAGAATTGTGCCCATTATGTCCTAGAGACTGGGGATATAAGATATTATAAAGCACACTGAAGTTTATAAAGTGTTTCAAGAACAAAACTTAATGTGTCTATTATGTATTAGGTCCTATGCTATGATATAAATTTAAAAAAGAATGAAACAACCCATACTAGTGTGGTAAAAAAATTTTAATCTCACGCTAGCAAGGAGTTTTTATTCTGATAGGAGAGACAAATAAATTCCTAAGTATAAACAGAATAAACCTAAAGACATCAAATACAAATAAATGCAAGGTAATTAAATACAAGATAGGGAAGGAAGAAACTAACTTGGGGGATAGGTATAAGGAAGGGCTTCAAGTAGCAGACATTCTATGAGGCAGTGGTAAGGAGGGAGGTACATTCAAGTGAAGGGAGTGCCAGTTCCAAGGCACCAAGACTTTACATGCATTGCCTCATTTGAGCCTCACAATGACCCTGTGAAATGGATCCTCTAGGTCTTATGATGTTGAACCTCTTCAATGAGCTAGGCTAGTCCATAGACAGCAGGATGCTAGACCATTCCATAGGTCTGACGGTATTCCATATTGGTCTGACTTACCAGAATATGTGCTTTATTGGCATTGCTTTAGAAAAAACTCAAAGTTATCTCCATACCACCATGATAGAATCAAGAAGTCATTGATTTTGAGTTGTAAGGGTCTTTGAAACCATATAGGTTGTGGAAAGGAGGGAGTGCTGACCTGAGAATCAGGAAGACCTCAGTTCACATCCTACCTCAGATTCTTAGGCACAGTATCATCTTGGGTAAGTCATTTAACTTCTCCCAGTTTCAGTTTCCTCCTCTATGAAATGGAATAACAATCATGCCTACTTCACAGGAATTTTTGTGAAGATCATTTGAAATAGCATATGTGAAGAACTTTGTAAAGTTAAGGTGTTATTGTGAATTTTATTATCATTGTTATCTAGTACTCTCCTTTCATTTTAACAACAGGAAAACTGATGACCAGAGAAGTTACACAAGTTTGCACACTTAATACAGAACAAAGACAGTATTTGATAAATTATCAATATTAGAGAAGAGTTATAAGTAGTGGAAATTTTATGCTTCAGTAAAAATCCATCAGAGAATTTATTTTATAATGAATAGTACCAAACTATGTACTGATATAGACATCTGGATAGTGAGTGTTTGAGGAAGCATTCCAATCTAGGTTCCAAGCCCACCAATCTGTTCCCTTCAGCCATATTTCCCAGAGGTCTTCTAACCAAAAGTCTACTATTTCCATCCACTTAGACTGCACATCACAGAAATAAATATTTGATCTAAGTGTTGTACTTAGCTAAGTGGTCACTGGGATACTTTGGAGTGCAACGAATACATGCTTGGAAAGGAAATATGTAGGAGTGGATTGAAAGCCAACTTTGGGGGGTCAGAACAACTGAGTTTAAGGCCGAGCTCTAATCCATAGAGGCTGATTCACCCTGGGAAAATTGTTTAGCCTTGCAGTACTAGCAGGCAACTTAGTAAGATTCTAAGTTGCAGTGCAGTAGAATGTCTGCATAAATAGGACTTCTTCCTCTCTTCTTCTCCACAAATAAAAGTAGAGATCCAAACCAAAAATAAGAACAAAAACCAAGCAAACAAAAAGTAAAAAAGAAGCAATTAGAAAACATAATGGTATGCCCTAAATAACAAAATTTCCTCTTTTCCCTCCTTTTTATCTCCTTTAATCTGAAAATTTCTAATTTTTTTTAAATTACTTGCTGCCTCAGAGAGGGGTGAGGGGAGGGAGGGAAGGAGGGACAAAACTTTGAACCCAAAACTATAAATGAAAATATTTATTACATTTAAAAATGCTTTAAAGACCTATAAAGGAAAATACTTGCCCTCAAATGACTTACATTTATTAGGGGGGTGAAGAATAGGATAGTGTTATCATTCGGTTGTTTCAGTCATGTCCAGCTTTTCAGGAGCCCATTTGGGGTTTTCTTGGATACTGGAAGACTTTGTCACTTCTTTCTCCAGTTAATTTTACAGATGAGGAACCTGAGGCATACAGGATCACACAGTAAGTGTCTGAGGCCAGATTTGAACTTAGGCAGATGAGTCTTTCTGACTCCAGGCTAGGCACAAAGAATTTGAATCATTCATGGACGTTCAAGTACATGGACTCCTTTGGTACTCTGATGAAGCATATGAAATCTCCCTCAATTATACTTTGTTGTCTGCATGTATAATTGAAGGAAATTTCAGACTTCAATTAGAGTTCTGAAATATATTCATGATCATCATGGGGTTCTATTTAAGATCTTGTGTCTTAGAGTAACTCCAGGAAGCAAGGTAAGACTTTACTCTGTCATAAAGTAAGATATCAGGTATCTTGCCAACATAAGAATTCAAGCACTGGGGTGACAAAACAAAGTCAAAGTTACTGAAACTGAAGCAAACAGTAAGGACTTAATTATACCAGACAAGCAAGATTCCAATTACTGGAACAAGGTACGAGTTCATAATACAACCAATATTATTGTTGGTTATTATTATTATATTGGATTTTGACCCACTGAAAACTTTGCCAAAGGGTCTTTAAATTGTCCCTGCCTAGAGGCAGGCTTTCTCTCAGAGCTGAACCTATAAGTGGGGATTAAGTGACACCAGCTTCACAGGTTAGCAGCATGTAAGGGCAGAGAGCCAAGTCAAACACCGAGAGCCAAGTGGAACATTATAAAGTCAACAACCCCAACTCCAAACTAGCTAAAAAGGCTTATAGTTAACTTGTGTTGACTGAGCTAGCATGAATTGTGGATAGAGTAGGAAAGACCTGAATCTGAATACTGCCTCTGAGCACTGCTATGTGACCATGAGCAAGCCAATTAACCCCTGACCTCCACTGTCCTACACATAAAAATGGAGATAACAGTACCTATTTCCCAGAGGTGTTATAAGGAATAATTAATCAATCCAACTGAATTCATTAAATTCCTATGAATAGGCAGGTGGAGCTGCTAAGTGACATTGTGGATAGAGCACTGGGTCTGGAGTCAGGAAGACCTGAGTTCAAATCTGGCCTCAGACACTTTTAGCTGTGTGAACCTGGGCAAGTCATTGAACCCTGTTTGTCTCATTTTCTTCATCTGTAAAATGATTTAGAGAAGGAAATGGCCAAACAGTCCAGTATCTTTGCTAAGAATATCCCAGTTGGGTCACAGAGACTGAGACACTACTGAAACAACTGAACAACAACAACAATAACCAGGCATAATGCTACAGATTGGAAAGACAAAGACAAAGGCCAAAGAGTTTTAGCCTTCAAGAAGTTTACATTCCATGGGGGAAGATATCATGAGATATAGAAGTACATACGAAACAGATACAAGATGATTAGTGGTAGAGGATACTACAACTTGGGGTGTGTAGAAGATAGTATTTTAGGTGAGTCTTAAAGGGACCCAGGGATTCTAATCAATTTGTATAAGTCCAAAGGGGGAATGAGAAAAGCTTCCCTCTTTATATTTCACATGATATATGCATATCACAGATGAGATAATGTGTCTAAAGTGCCTTGTAAACCTTTAATTATTATATAAATTCAGTGATTATAATTATTACTACATGAACAAGACTTCATGTCAGGTCCTTTTGGTGCCTCTTGAGCCCTGATTGGATTACAGTCATCATCCACTTAATTTCCAAAGCCCTAGAAGAAAAATAAATTGTGAAAGTTCCTTCCTACCCCCAATCTATTGCAAGCAGAAATCCTTTTACCTTGTACCCGGGGGTCCCCTTTGTTTGGGAATTCCAGAATCGCAAGCTCAGGTAAAGTTTCATACCCAAATCTACAGTTTTATGTCCAGCTGGACGGCCAATCAGCTGTCTTTGTTTAAGTGTGGACACTCACCAGCTCCACACATAGGAATTTTTCCACCTGGAACAAGCATGAAATGCACCCTCAACTGAGCAGGTTGGGATAAAGAAGGCACTCACATTAGTGGGCTACCTGGGAGTACTATTTGAACTCATTATTCTAAAAGACTGAAAGTGTGTCAGTCTTCTCTAAATTCAACACCCTGGTGTGATGGTCTCTCTTCACCCTTATCCTAGTTACACCTCAGGTAATCCCTTGCTAATGCTCAGAGCAAGAACATGGGCCACCACAAAGAAGCCTGGAATTCAATCCATTTACAAGAGGCAGCATAATCCTGAGCTTCTTTGCTAAAGGTCTAAACACATTTTCATAGGAAGGGACCCTCAGTGCTTTCCTCTAATTATGAGAGCTACTATGGATACATCTCTCTGCTTTACATTCTCCCATGCCAAGATTTCTGGATACTCTTGCCATGAGTTGGGTCGTACAGCATTACTTTGATTGTGGCTTCTTATGTCTGGTATAAATATATTCCCTTTGTGCATATTCCTTTAAGCAGAAGTACAAAAACACATGACTCTTCACTCTCTCTTTTTTTTTTCTTTTTCTTTAGGAGAAGCAGCTGTGAAGTCATAATTATGTTCACTTCCCACTGGCAACTGGAAAAGCTCTTATTATCATTTTTTTTATATATTCAGAACCCTCCAAGAATAAATAAAGTCCATTCTAACCTGGAGGGGTTGTTCTGCCACTCCATCTAGGATTCCATGGTTTTCCAGTCCCTAAAGTATTGACTCATTAATAGTTTTCTGTTGAGAAAGAGAGGGGGCAGGGGTAAAGGCAAGGGAGAAGGAGCAGAGAGGAAGGAATAATGGAAGAAAGAAGGAAAGAAGGTAAGAAGGCAGGAAGGCAAGGAAGGAGAGAGGAAGGAAGGAAGGGAGGGAGGGAGGAGAGAGGGAGGGAGGGAGGAAGGAAGGGAGGAAGGGAGGGAGGGAGGGAGGGAGGAAGGAAGGAAGGAAGGAAGGAAGGAAGGAAGGAAGGAAGGAAGGAAGGAAGGAAGGAAGGAAGGAAGGAAGGAAGGAAGGAAGGAAGGAAGGAAGGAAGGAAGGAAGGAAAAAATAAATGCACTTATAAACAAAATAGCATCATAATGTGTAAGGTCTTGAGGAAAAAATTTACTAGCCTTTAATAACTTGGAATTATAATTGTTGACTAATTGGTGTCATAGATTACTCAGGATCGAATTGTAATTCTTATTAAATGATGGGATTTTAAATCTTGTTTTTAATTGCCATATCATTTGGTGGGCTGAGAGCCCTTTCTCTTCACACAGAAGGTCTTGTATAATGAATTGTACTCTTCTAAATTTAGAACCTCTAACAGACAATGTAGAAGAATGATTCATGGGAGGAGCTGCTGCTCTTGGAAAGAAAAGTTATGGGTAGTTTTGCTTATAAATAAGCCAACTTCTCTTGGTTCTGATTTGGCTGTGAGCCAAAAACATTAATGAAACTTACTCTGCTCTGTACAGACCTTCAGAAAGGTCAGAATAGGGGTACATTATTTATGTTTTATGGGAAGATGTATTTAATGTTTATAAATCCATTTGGATAATAACATTGATTTTAATGGGCTGATAGATGTATTTGTCTTTTAATGTCCATTATACTAACGATCGCCTAGAGCCTATGAAATATTCAATATTTACTTGTTGATTAGTCTGATTTTATTCATCGTTGGAAGTCTGGGTTAAACACATTTTCCAAATGAACTAACTTCTCTATCAGATGCCCGCCCCCTCCCCCCATTACTTCAAGCATCATAGGAACATAACTTTTGAGTTGGCCTGGATCTTAGACACCATCTATGCCAAATTCCTTGATTTAAACATTAGGAAATTGAGGCCCAGAATCACATGGGGGTAGGTGACAAATAATGACTTGAAGTCAAGGCCTCTGACTAAAAAGTTAGTTCTCTGGATTTTGCTGGGATAAATTGGAATGGGTGACAAATTTGAGACTTTGGCTTCCTCAAGAACAATTCAATTCCCTTCAATAAACATTTAAATGCCTCCTGTGTGCTTAGCAGCATGCCATAGATGATAAATGACCAGCTTCTATCACAAAGACTTTAGTTCATGTTGTACTTTTTAAAGGTAGAGGCTTACAACCATGTACAAGTTTCTTAGATTCTCAGAACCTTAGAAAACTTATTATATCCATCACTTATAAAAGTGACAAATGAGTTGCCAATTGGCGTACTGGAAAAGGGCTCCTACTAGGAGTCTTCCACATAGATGACATCAAGAATCTCTACACACCACTCCACTCCCATCATGTGCCAGTCACAATAAAGAAAACGAGGTGGCACAGTGAATTGAGTCCTGCACCTGGAGTCATGAAGACTTGAGTTCAAATCTAGCTTCATAGGCTTATTACTTGTGTGACCTACACAAGTCATGTTAAAAAATAAATAAATAAAACCCTCTACCTCAGCTTATTCAAATGTAAAATGGGGGGTTATAATTGCATCTGTCTCCTAAGGTTGTGGTGACATAATATTTGTGATGATGGTCAGAATGAAAGGATGAGGAAGGACAGGTGGAGAGTCAGAGAACTCTATTGGAATTATCCTAGTGCCAAGAGAACTTGAGGAAGGTTTTAAGTATGTCAGACTAAGGTGGAAAGACCTCCTGTGGTGAATTATGTAAGGACATGAACCACATGTCCCATAGGAAGGACAGATATATAGATTATGACCAGCTATAAGGCAGATAGATAGTATAGTGGAGAGAGTGCCAGGCCTATAGTCAGGAACACATCTTCCTGAATTCAAATTTGGCCTTAGATGTTTCCTAGCTTTGTGACTCTAGGCAGGTCATGTAACCCTACTTGCTTCAGTTTCCTCCCATGTAAAATGAACTGGAGAAGAAAACGTCAAACCATTCCAGTTTCTTTGCCAAGAAAACGCCAAATGGGTTCACAACGAGTTGTACATGACTATGAAAAGGACTGAACTGAACCAGCAATTAATCCCCAAAGTCCATCTTTGATAATACTAACTTTAAATGGTTTGTAGGAAGTTAAGATTGACCTCCTTAATAATTAACTCAAAAACACATGTGGTCATCACTATATCTTATATCATCATCACCTTAAAGTTCATATTGCTCTTTAAGACTTCCAAAGTGCTTTTCTCTCTATAAGCTTGTGAGGTAAGTAGTGTGGTACTATTATTCCTTTACATATGGCTGTATCCCAGAGGATAAGTCACTTGTCTATCATCACAAAGCTAATATTAGAGCCAAGACTTAAATGCAGCTTTTCTGAACCCAATGTTCTTCCCTCTAATCTATTTGTATAATTTGTAGTATTTGCAACATTTGATGGGCATGCCTATATTTCCTTTATCCAAAGCCTTCATGCTTTTTTATACCTTAATGCATTTTTAGGATACAAATTTTATGGAGAAGGTAGGATCACAATGTGCTATCACACAGAAAGCAGCAAGCATACATGGACTTTAAGCAAGAACTTAACCTAGTTTATTTATGTTCTTTTTAAAAATCTAAGTTTCTGTGGGTTAAAAGCTCTGTCTATTAAAAATGAGTCGGGGGCAGCTAGGTGGTACAGTGGATAGAGCACTGGCCCTGAATTCAGGAGTACCTGAGTTCAAATCCAGCCTCAGACACTTGACACTTACTAGCTGTGTGACCTTGGGCAAGTCACTTAACCCTCATTGCCCAACCAAAAAAAAAAAACCAAAAAACAAGAATATCAGGTACCATAACAGAGTTTTGAAGTCAGGGTGAAAAATCTCAAATTAATAACAATAATCCTCCATCTCATCTGTATTTAGGGGGCATCTAGATGGCACAGTGGATAGAGCACTGGCCCTGGATTCAGGAGGACCTGAGTTCAGGTCCGGCCTCAGACACTTAACACTTACTAGTTGTGTGACCCTGAGCAAGTCACTTAACCCCAATTGCCTCACCAAAACAAAACAAAACAAAACAAAACAAAAAAAACCCAACAACAACAACAAAAAATAAGTCAAGGGGGAAGCTAAGTGGTGCAGTAGATAAAGCACCAGTCCTGGATTCAGGAGGACCTTAGTTCAAATCTGGCTTCCAGCATGTGACACTTACTAGCTATGTGACCCTGGGCAAGTCACTTAACCCTCATTGCCCTGCAAAACAAACAAAAAAATAAGTCAAAATTGGCACATGGCAACCCAAAACAAGAGATAAGTTATGATAGAGATATGTATGGATCTGACTAGATTCCTCTTTAATCCCTTACAACTCTTAGATGTTGTACTTCTGTGAAATCTGGAGACAATAATGAGTCCTTCATCACTGAAGATGTTCAAGTGAAGTCTAGACAACTACTTGTGTGAAGATTTCTATAGAGAAATGTCATGTAAATTATATATGTGTGTATGATGTAAGAAAAAAAGTTAAACCAAATGACTCCTCACTATCAATTTCAAAACTAAAAATCTATTATTTCATTAATGTATTACCAGCTTCATTTTCATTTCCTGTTTATTGGGGGGGAGGGGAAGGGTTAGGAAGCAATTGCATAAAAAACCAAGTTGAGCTTTTTTTAAAGGAATATATGTATCATTTGACTTAGTGAATGGTCTATGACCTATAAGACATATTTATATGCATTTCAGTTAGCATGCACAATGTGGCAGAGTCGAAGCATCGGCCTATGAAAAATTGTTTACTAAGTGCTTGCTACATTCTAGGCACAGGGCTAAGAAAAAATAGTTTTTTACCCTCAAAGAACTTATATTCTAATCAAGAAAACAATATACAATAGAGTGGGTTCCAGAAAGTGTCATTTTGATCAGGGAGTTTGAAGGCATAGTATGTAAAATAATGGAGCAAATGATGGACATATCCTATCCAGAATTAATAGTTTTGATTGAATAACTCTTACCAAACCTAGAGGTGGAAAGAAATGAAATGGGATACAAATGTTCTATCATGACATAAATTTGGCTGGGAGCAACAGCATGGACCTGGGTCACTTTTTTGGGCGAGCAATAGGGGTTAAGTGACTTGCCCAGGGTCACACAGCTAGTAAGTGTCAAGTGTCTGAGGCCGGATTTGAACTCAGGTACTCCTGAATCCAGGGCCAGTGCTTTATCCACTGTACCATCTAGCTGCCCCTCTGGGTCACTTTTAATTATAGAATAAATAGGATCAGAGATTTGGAATTTGAAGGAACCTTAGATGCCATTGAGTTAACTCTGCCCCATTTTCCAGAAGCAGAAGCTGAGGCCCAGTGAGGTTAAGTGACCATATCTGAGGCAGAATTTAAACTGAGTTATTTTTTACTCCAAGCCTAATATTGTGCCACCTACCTTCCTCGAGTTTCAATGGGGCCCCAGAGTAGGAAATGGAATACTGGATGGGAAGTAAAGATTGGAAGGTAACTGGGGCGGCAAACCGCTTCAGCATCTTTGCCAAAAGAAAAAAAAAATGGGGTCTCAAAGAGTTAGACACAACTGAAAAATGACAAAAAAATGAAGAGATATTCATTGCAAACATTGCTCTAAATATAGTAATGTGAGAAATAAAAATCACAACTCTGAGGTTTTATGTTATAATCGTGTTTTTAATTGGCAAAGATGGCAAAGATGAAAATAAATAATTTTGGAGGATCTCCCAAACTATTTCTAACACACTAATACATTGCTGGTAAAACCAAAAATCAGTGCAATTATTCCAGAAAACAGTTGTAATTATGATTATAAACTGACTAAAATATCTATAAATGTTGACCCATACATATTCCTAGAAGACAAATATCCAAAGGAAATCAAAGACAGACAAGTAAGTCCTGTACACCAAAATATTTTAGCAATAGGTTTTTATTTTTGTTTTATTTATAGCAAATATCTGAAAACCAAATAGATGCCTATTGAGTGGAGAACAGGTAAACAATAGGTGGTGATAATGACTATTACACTGTGCTACAAGAAGCATTAAATATGATGAATACAGAGAATCAAAAGTCTTATATGAATTAATACAGAGTGAAGTAAGAATCATGAACACACAACTATATCAAAGTATATTAAGGAAACAATTGATGTTAGCTAAATGTGATGACCAGACTTAGTCCTAGAAACAAGGTGAGAAAAGGTACATCCATTACGTCTTTGTAGAGTAGCGAGATTATGGATTTGAAACATTGCCTATACACATTTGATATATTAGTTAGTTTTACTGAACTGTATTTTTTTTCTTCTTTCTATGTTATTCTTTGCCTACGAGTGATGAATCTCTGAAAAGGGAAGTGAGGAATAATATATTTGCAACCGAATGGTACAAGGATATAACTAAATGTGAAGTAAAACCAAAGGTTATTACATTTTTTTTTAACAAACAAGTGAAACAGATTACTTCAAAGATCCTTTTCAACTCTCATTCCATGTTTCTAGATAGGGATTCCATGATAAGGAATGTGTAATAAGAAGAGTTAGCTGGCCACTTTGGCAAACAATGCATGATGGGTAATAATGTATAATACAATTACAAAGGTATATGAGAGCAACGTAGTGGAGGGGATACTAACCACCGAACTAAATATTTTTTAATTGTTTGCTTAAAGCAAAGGTTAGATGCTAAATATTTTTGAGTAGACAAGTGACATTATTTGATCTGCTTGGGGAACATCAATTTAGCCCCTGAGGAAAAGATGGATTTGAAGAAGCAAAAACTAGAATTAGGAAGCCTAATTAGAAGGTAATTCCAAGTTTTAGGCAGGAAATAGAGGGGGGGGGGAATGAAGTTTGGTAAAGGCTGTGTGACTAAAGATGAAATTCATTAGAGAGGTTGTAGTGTAAGACTATCCAAGATTTAATTGGATATCACTATTGAGAGAAAGGGAAGCATCAAGGAAAATTCTGAGTTTGTAAACTTGAATGATAGAAAGGGTAGCTATACCCTCACTAGAAATTAGGAAGTTTGGATAAAGGATAGATTGGGAGATGGGGTGATTTAATGTGTTCCATTTGGGAAATAATGTTTTAAATAACTATGGAATCTGTATGTGGGACTTTATTTCAGGGAATAAATTTGAATTAGATATGTAGATTTTGTAGATATCAAATGATAATTAAGTCAATGGCAGCTGAAGAGTTCACCACAAGAAGCATGCCTAGGACAGAGATTGGGGTAAGCCAAGACTTAGGCAGGATCAAAATGATGATCTAACAAAGGATTTAGATAAGAAATAAGGACTTGTCAGACAGAAGACAGAAAAAGCTAGAGACAGACAGACAGACAGAGAGAGGGAGAGGGAGAGGGAGAGTGCTGTTATGGCAGCCAAAAGAGAAGCCTTTCTAGGAGGAGATAAGGCATACAGACAAAATCTTAAAAAAAAAAAAATAATAAAAAGGTCAAGAAGGAGAAAACTTGAGAAAATGTCCTTGAATTTAACAAAGAATGGATTTTGTTACCTTGGACAAAAATGGTATTACTCAAATGGAGAGATCAGAAGTCTGATTGTAAAGTGTTGAGACAAAAGAAAAAGGTAAGGAAGTGGAGAAAATTAACAGAGACAACAAGCCTTTCTACTGGTTTAGCCACCAAATCACATTACAGAATTATATGTTTAGAGGAAGAAGGAAACTTGGAGGTCATCTAGTAGAACTCTTTCATTTTAAAGATAAAGTAATTAAGCTTTGGAGTATGGAAGGAATT
Source organism: Dromiciops gliroides (assembly GCF_019393635.1). Taxonomy (NCBI): domain Eukaryota; kingdom Metazoa; phylum Chordata; class Mammalia; order Microbiotheria; family Microbiotheriidae; genus Dromiciops; species Dromiciops gliroides. The sequence continues at coordinate 46,069,125 of NC_057864.1, read as the reverse complement.
TGCCCAGGTTCAATTGGTAGTAAAACGTGTGAACCACAATTCAAACCTAAGTTCTTCTGATTTCAAATCCAACAGGATTTTGACTACACTGCACAGCAGCTAATTTGGATGCTTTTACTCAGAATGGAAGGGGTGGGAGTTTACCTATGATCTTTAAAATGCCATGAGAGAAACATTTAATTAAATGCATAAAGATAAAAAGAGGGTTTCTTTTTCATTGAGTTGATGCCATTAGAAGTGTGTTTATCTTTTTTATAATAAAGTTTCTAAGGGAAACTACTGGAGGAATAATCTTCATCCAGACTGTGGTGCTCTTGACTATGCAAAAAATCCTTTAAATAAAATATAATATTGAGTTTGTGTTCTGCATGCCAAAACTTTATCAGTGCTGAGCCCTGATAGCCAATAACTACATTCCAAAAAATTAAGTTTGAACAAAATTGCATTATTCATCCTTTTCTCCAAAAGGTAATTGCATATTATAAGAAGGGTTAAGAATGTCCAGACAACAAGTATTGTATACCTTACAAAATTCATGGAAAAACAAAACCAAAAGGATCTCAAATATACCTCACAGATAAATCCTATATTTCTGTGGGTAGTTGGGCTTGATATAGTAAATGCAAGAAACCAAATACTACTGGTCACAACTGAATACAACCAACATCTGGAATGAGAATGCTTCACAACTAGTTCATAATAAGCAATGGAAATTTATGAGGTCTAGAGGGACTCTATGCCCATTAGATATTTCTTTCCAGTTTTTTACTAATATAATCCAACAAGCAGTTATTCCAAGTTTGAAAAATGCTAGACGCTATGTTAGGTGCTGAAGATAGAAAGACAAGGTAAAAACTTTCTGGCCTCAAAAAATTTACATTTTACAGGGAGAGGGGTATTATAGAAACCAGTAAATATAGAAAAAATAATTTTGAACCCAGATCTTCTTTTACACCAAAGTAGCTTTCTATAGTTGGTGTTTTGTTTTTTTTGCTTACTCATTTTTATTTTGGTTTTGGTTTATTTTATTTTTAGCAGGTTATTATAATCAAATTTTAATCCTGAGTTATGGGTAATGGCACCCTAGGCTTCAAATCTTCTTGACTGTCCTTTTCTGAATTCTGTCCAATAACTTAACTTTAAGGATTCCTCTCCTCTCCTAATCCACAGTTAGGATCCCCCAGTTACATCTTGAAAATGTTTTTGCGCCCTGTTAGTACCACACTCATCAGGTGTGTGCTCACTCCATTTCACCCACAGCCATAATCTAGGATCACTTCTGGTCAACACCACTTGGCCTGGCTTCTGGAAACCACAGTGGGGTCCTTCTCCCCACTGTTCTTTGTGAGGTTAAAGTTCTTCAGGTAAAAGTGCCTGAGGCTGTGAGATGAAAGTTTGTGAGGTGAAATTTCTTAAGGCCTTGAATAAGGTGAAAGTTGAGGTAAGATATCTCAAAAACTAGTCTACCTCTCAACAGAGCCTACTGTTTGTTGATTCAGTGGAGTTGTCCTGTAGCTGTCTACACTTTACACAGGTCCTCTCAAGGTATCATAGAACTGCTTTATCCCTTTATTTTTACTGCTCTGTGTTCACTTTGTGGTGGTTTTCTATTTGTGGAGGAAATCTGGAGAATATTAAAATTTTTGCCTACACTGCCATTTTCTCAGAATTCCTTGATGATGGCACGTGTATAACTTAAATCAAAAACTTTTCCATATCAAGCAGGGGATGGGAGTAGGGAAGGGAAGGAGAGAATTTGGAACTCAAGGTTATGTTAAAAATTTACATAGAATTAGAAAAATAAAATAGTTTAAAAGGAAAAAGGAGATATGATTATTATAATGATGATAAATAATTACTAGCATTTCTATAGCACTTTATATTTTAAATAGAGCTATGTATATCAACTCATTCTACCCTCTCAACAAGACTGTGGTATGGTTAAAGTATTATCTTCATATAAAATATTAGAAAACTGAGGCTTAGAAAGATTGGGTTATTTGTACAGTCAGACAGTGAGTGTCTGGAACATGATCTGAACTGGTCATGTTGACTGCCAAGTCTAGTACTCCATCCACTATGTTACCTATGATTTGAGAGGAGAGAATGAAAAACAACATCTAGGGGGATAAGGAAATCTTCCTTGTATGAGGTAGTACATTTCATTTATTTATTTATTTGGAGTTGTTCCCCACCTTACTTGTAAAAACAAATTGCAACATCGATTTTTAAAGCTTAGTGTTCAAAATTCTCATCCTTCCTCCCTATCCCCCTTAAGAATTCAAGCAATTAAAAATAAGTTATACATGTGCAGTCATGAAAAACATAGCAGACAAAGAAACTTTAGAAAAAGGAACTAACAACAAAATATACTTATACCTGTATTCAGGTACCATCAGGTCTTTCTCTGTGTATGGATTGCATTTTTCATAAGTCCTTCAGAGATTTCTTGGATTATTGCATTGATGAAAATGACTAAGTCATTCACAACAGATCATCTTATAATACTGCTGTTATTTTTTATACAGTACATTTCACTTTGTATCAGCTCATGTAAGTCTTTCCAGGTTTTTCTGATAGGATCCTCCTCACCTTTTTTTTTATATAGTAAGCTATATTTATATAGTACTTTAAAGGGAGATTTCCTTACAAAACACCCATAAGGTTGATTATTGCAACAACAATAATAGCTAACATTTATATAGTATCTTATACCCAACAAAGAATTTTCTTCACAATAACCCATCAAAGTCAGTACCATCATCATCACCATCATCGTCGTCATCATCATTTTACATTGCTCTTGCCTCTGCTTCAAATTTTTCCCCAGTTACTAATGATAACTGTGTTTCCCTCCATCCTATTTGCTCCCCATGTTATTTACTCTATTTTCTTTTACCCTATCCCTCCTCAAAAGTGTTTCGCTTCTGACTTTCCCTCCCCTAATCAGCCCTTCCTTCCTTCATCCCTCCACCCCCCCCCCTTATCCCCTTCCTTTCACACTTCCCCTCAGGACAAGATATACTACTATATCCACTTGAATGTGTAATGTTATTCCCCCTTTGAGACAATTCTGATGAGAATAAGGCTCATTCACTGCCCCACTCCTCCCCCATCTTCCCCTCTACCCCATAAGCTTTTTCTTGCTTCTCTTATGTGAGATACTTTACCCCATTCCACCTTGCCCTTTCCCTTTCTCCCAGTGCAATCCTCTCATCCATTAATTTTATTTTAAAGATGTAACCATGAGAAAGCTAGGTGACACAATAGACAAAGCATCCATCCTGGACACAGGAGGACTTGAGCCCAAATCCGGCCTTAGACATAAGACACTCCCCCCCCCAAAAAAAAAAGAGACACTCCCCAACTGTGCAACCCTGGGCATTCCACCCAACCTTGACTGATCCAAAAAAAAATCAACAAAAAATAAATGCTTTACAGATATCATCCCTTCATAATCCATTCCCACCTATGCACTCTATCTAAATGTATTCCTTTTAGCTGCCTGAATACTGAGAAAGTTCTCATGAGTTAGATGTATCATCTTACAATGTGGGAATGTAAACAGTTTAACCTTTTAACATCCCTCATGATTTCTTTTTTCCTGTTTACGTTTTTATGCTTCTCTAGGGGCTTGTATTTGAAAGTCAAATGTCCTATTCACTTCAGGTCTTTTCAATACAAATACCTGAAAGTCTTCTTTTTCATTGAAGTCCCATTTTTCCCCTGAAAGATTGTACTCAGTTTTGCTGGGTAGGTGATTTTTGGTTTTAATCCCAATTCCTTTGCCCTCTGGAATATCGTCTTCCATTCCCTCAGATCCTTTAATGTAGAAGTTGCTAGATCTTGTGTTATCCTGACTGTGGCTCCGCAGTACTTGAATTTTTTCTTTTTGGCTTCTTCCAATATATTCTCCCTGACCTGAGAGCTATGAAATTTGGCTATAATATTCCTGGAAATTTTCCTTTTGGGATCTCTTTCAGGAGGTGATCGGTGGATTCTTTTGATTTCAATTTTACCTTATTATTCTGCTTCTAGAATATCAGGGCAATTTCCCCTGACAATCTCTTGGACAGTTATGTCTAATCTATTTTTTTTTAATCATGGTTTTCAGGTAGTCCAATAATTTTCAAATTATCTCTGCTGGATCTATTTTCCAGGTCAGCTCTTTTTCCAATGAGCTATTTCACATTGCCCTCTATTTTTTTCATTCATTTGGATTTGCTTTTTTGTGTCTTGATTTCTCATAAAGTCATTAACTTCCATTCATTCAATCCTAATTCTTAAGCAATTATTTTCTTCAGAGAGCTTTTCCATTTGGCTTTTCAAACTATTGACTTTTTTTCATAACTTTCCTGCATCACTCTCACTTTTTCCTCTATCCCTATTACTTTTTCCTCAAAATCTTTTTTGACCACTTCTACGGTCTGAGACCAATTCATATTTTTCTTGGAAGTTTTGGATGTAGGAGTTTTGACTTTGTTAACTGAGGGTGTATTTGGTCTTCCTCTTCACCAAAGAAACTTTCTATGGTCCACATTTTTTTTTTCTGTCTGTTCATATTGCTAGCCCATATCTTGACTTTTAACTCTTTCTTAAAGTGGAGTACTGCTTCCAGAACCCACTGTTCCAACTTTCTGGGTGTCCCAGGTGCTACAAGTTAAGGAAAGGCAGGTTCTCTACCCACCTCTGGTCTGTAAATAGCCCCAGAGTAGCTTGCCCTTTAACCTGGAAACAGAATTCTGTTTTACTGTGGTTGCAAACTCTGGGTGAGCCTGTGTCCCTCCCCCATCTGGGCCACCACCACTCAAAACTGCTTTCTGGTTCTCAGCACAGGCAAGCCAACTGAGTTCCACCTCAGCACCAGCAGAGCCCCTCTATAATCTTCTCACAGCCAAAAGCTCGACCCTCTCACCAGATCATGAGCTGAATTCCAAAAGAAGCCACCACTGCAGATGATTCTGAGGCTCTGGAGTTCTCTTTGATGTGGCCTGCCTAGGGCTGGATCAGTGTAGCACAGGCACAGGACTGTGCTTCACTCTCACCCTGGTACAATGGACCTTTCCTGCTGACCTTCTAAGTCATCTTTGGGATTTTGTTTTTTGGATTTTGGGGGGTTTACTTTTTTAGACTTTTATTTTCCAAATTATATGTAAAAGCAAATTTTGACATCAATTTTTTTTTTAAAACTCTGTGTTCCAACTTCTCTTCCTCCCTCCCCTCCCACCCCCACCCCAAGAACTCAAACAATTCAACATAAATTATCTAAGTCGTCTTTGGCTGGAAAATGGTCTCACCCCATCCCTTTTGTGGGTTCTGCTGTACCAGGAATTGTCTTATGGCTTGATTTGGAGGTTGTTGGCATGATTGTGTTGGGAGCCATGAGAGGTTAATGCCTTTCCTATGCCATCTTGGCTCTGCCTCTGAGGTGGTGCATTATATCTGACTGCCGACATAAGCTAGGGATGCTAAGAGGCATAAAAGGAAGGAGTACATTTCAGGAATCAGGGATGGACTGAACAAAGGCATAAAAGAGGAACAGCAAATGGGCAAGTTTGAATTTAGTAGACCTGAAGTTAAATACTAGTTCTGTCAGTTTGTAGTCATCTTACCTTTCTGAGTCTCAGTCTTTCATTCATAAAATGGAAATAGAGATGTTCACACTGTGTATGTCACAGGGTTGTTATGAGGATCATGTATTAAACCCTTTTCTAAACCTCAAAGACTGCCTATATTTCTCAAAATACATACTTGAGAAATCTATCGACCTGATTGTGCTCATCCAAAAAAGGTTTTGAAAGTAGGGTATCACATCAGAAAGAGATGGACAGAGAGAGAGAGAGAGAGAGAGAGAGGGAGAGAGGGAGAGACAGAGACAGAGACAGAGACAGACAGAGAGATGGGGGGTACTTGCATTAGTAATTTCACTACATACATGGGTTTACACTCAGTTATTCAGAAAATTTTGTTCATTGGGGTCTACATTTCAATCAAATAATCAGTGAGCAAGCATGAAGTGTCTGCTCTGTGACAGGTTATGTTCCAGGTGCCAGAGAAGCAAAGACCAAAGTGGAAAAAATCTCTGTTCTCAAATCTGCAATTATATTGGTGATGAAGCAGCACTGCATTAATTTTACTAGTGTTGGTGTCTTCCTAAAACAGATTTCTTGGTTTGTCTTGTTACTAACCACTGCTCAGAAACTTTTATCCTTACCTCCCAGTTGGAGATTTTTTTTTCCACTTGTTAATTCATTTTTTTCTGGATTCTGATTCTTCCTGCTGATAATGCCTTCCCTCTGAAAAGGTATTCTCTTCTACAAATTTTGGATGTTTCTTGTACATTCCTATTTATATGAAAGTTGTCTTCCCCATAAGAATGTACACTCCTTGAAAGCAGGGATATTTATTTGCTTTTCCCTTGTATCCCCAGAACTTAGAACAGTGTGTGGCACTTAGTAATCACTTAATCAATGCTTAATGAAACCAATTGATTGGTTTCACTGGAAGTTAACAGAAAAGTGATGGACATTTGCCCATATTTCTTAGGAAAGTATGCCATTTGCAGTTGTGTATTGTAAGTCACTCTGTGTCTTCTTATCCTTTGATCAGGAGATTTCCTCCTGAAACAAATTTTCAATAATTGCCACATTGATCAATTCATTTAGCCAATATTTATGAAGCACTTGCTATGTGTGCTACAGAATCCAATTACCTTTCTTCAGGCTGCATCCTTCTCAACTCTCTACCACTTTTTTTTTCCACAGCTGCAGAATCCATCTATATTCAATTTCAGTTGAGGGGGCCATGATACTTACGAGCTTCCAGATTCACAAGCTCATTGTCATCCTCCATTTTTCCTTTTCAATCGCTCCCATATCCAATCAGTACAAAATTGTATTGATTTTACTCCCATAACACATCTCACTACTGTTTCCTTAACTCCATCATATTATCATCAATCTAATTCAATTTTCATCACCTCTTTTCCTGAACTATTGCAAACATGAGAATTGAACTATTGGCTTCCCACTTCACCCTTAGTCAATTCATTTTCCATGTGGCTACCAAAACAACCTTCGTAAAATTACCTGATAACATTATTTCTCTGCCCAAGAACATGATGTGGCTCCCTATTGCATCCCAGGTAAAATGCATACTCAAGTAAGCATCTAAAGCCTTCTATAAGCTGGCTCCAACCTCACCTTTCCAGCATCATTTCATATTCTTCTCCTTCATGCACTATTCTCATTTGAAAGATGCAAGACTGGGACCCAGAAAGGGAAAGTGACTTATTAGCACATGACTAATAAGCAGAAAACTAGTATTTGGCCTCAGGTTGTCTAACTTTAAGTATTTTCCCCTTTACATTAGGCTATATTGCTTCTCAACCATCAAGATAAATATCTCAATATTTCAACAGCTCCAGAATCCCACTGAAATGGGTGAGCATATCCAGTTTTTGGGAGGCACCAAATTCTATTCCAGAGCCTATGCAGCTATTTCCCATAATATTCTATAGAAAAACAGCTGCAATCTGTAACAATTGGAATAACGCCACCTGCTGGATACTTACTGTAGAAGAGTTCTGCCCATGAAGGGAAGGTCTTTGAGGGCAAGACCAGGAGTCTTTTCTTCAGGAGTCAGGAAGTGACGCGGACTAGTGGGAGGAGGAAGGAAGAGACTGGCACTCAGTCTCGCTCTTTTTTCCTGAGGACGCTGGCAGAGAAGGGAGCTAGAAATGTGCTCTCCCTTTAATAGATAGGAATCTAGGCCTTTCTCTCTCTCTTTACCAAATTCTTATTCTCCTTAATAAATGCTTAAAAACCTAACTCTTGCTAAAGCTTATAATTTATTGGCGACCACTCATTAGATATTTTAGACAGACTAGCTAGAATTTTAGCCCTTAACAAATCACAGTAACAATTAATCTTAGTACAATTCTAATATAATACTTACTCTTTTCTTAGCCCTTGAAGAAAATATGATTCCAGATGAAGTTTATTACTATAAATAGATAGCTGCTTATGTTCAATTTGAAAAAGAATGTTGGGGTATATTGATAGGTTTGTTGTACATAAGGGCCATCCTAAACTTAGCGTGCCTCAGTTTCCTCTTCTGTAAATTAGGGGAGGAAATACTAGATGGCATCTAAACTTCCTTCTAAATCTAATCTTCATAGCTAAGGTACATAAGTATTAGAATGATCACAACCTATCTATACCTTCTTATTGTGTGCAATTCTTTTTTTAAAATTTTTTTTTGCAGGGCAATGAGGCGTAAGTGACTTGCCCAGGGTCACAAAGCTAGTGTCAAGTATATAAGGCCGAATTTGAACTCAGGTCCTCCTGACTCCAAGGCTGGTGCTCTATCCACTGTGCCACCTAGTTGCCCCTTTGTGTGCGATTCTTTCCCAAATACTCCTGAATATAATTCATTGTATATATTTTTTCTGCTTTACTTGGTCTAGACATTTAGCTTTTATCATATATAAACATAAACATAGATATAGACATAGATTTAGGCTTAGGCTTAGGCTTAGACTTAGACTTTTAGAATTAAACTTAGACTTAGACTTAGGCATAGGCATAGGCATAGGCATACATATATACATACATACACATACATACACACATACACAATTTTATGCATGACTACCAAAAATATGAAGCCTTTCTAAAAGGAAGCAAAGTTCAAAGAGAAGATTATAAAGACAAGATTCTGGGTGATGAGATTTAGCCAGCCATTTTTTACAAGTGATCATTTCCAAACCACATCCTCAGATTTTCAATTAGGTAGCACCTGGAGATGCATGGTCCATAGCGTCTCCTCCTGGACATCTAGGTGATACAGTGAATAGAAGGCTGTGTCTAGAGTAAGGAAAAATCAAGTTCAAATTAGGCCTCAGAACAACTCAGTCAATTAAGTGCTGTTTGCCTCAGTTTTCTCAACTGGAACCTGGAATTAAAACCATACCTACTTGTCAAGATTGTTATGAGAATCAAATGAGATAATATTTTTGCTTGGGACAATACCCAGAATACAGTAAGTGCTTAACAAATGACTGTTTCCCTCCCCAAGCTATTTTCTAATGCTATAGTTGTAGAACAATTCCCAATTGCATTGATAGAACACTGATGATATCATAAGTCAGAGCCATTGGTAAAAATTATTTCAATAATTTCAAGCTTCTCTCTAAATCAGAGGTCTATATTTTTAAATCCTCATTGTTCTTGAGAAGGCAGCATGATATAGTGCAGTGGTGTCAGACACAAATAGAAATGGATCTCTGCTGGCCAAACATTGACTTAAAAACACAAATTAGCATCATCCATAGACACTTCTTCATTTCTAATCCCTCCTCCTTTCCAAACAACTTAGAATACCCCAGAAACAGAGGACCTGTTGGTTAAAATGCCACACAGTCTCTTTTTCTCCCTTCACAAAATGAATGAATGAATGAATGAATGGATGGATGGATGAATGAATGAATGGATGGATGGATGGATGGATGGATGGATGGATGAATGAATGGATGGATGGATGGATGAATGAATGAATGGATGGATGAATGAATGGATAGATGGATGAATGAGTGAATGGATGGATGAATGAATGAATGGATGGATGAATGAATGAATGAATGGATGGATGGATGGCTGGATGGATGGATGAATGAATGAATGAATGGATGGATGGATGGATGGATGGATGGATGGATGGATGGATGGATGGATGGATGGATGGATAGATGGATGGATGGATGAATGGATGGATGAATGAATGAAAATCCTTCCTTTTCTCCTTTAATTCCAATAGACAATGACTCCCTTCCCATCTAACCCCACTACTATGGGACACAACCCCAAGTTCTTATAGCCTACTCAGATCCACTCCCCTATCCTGAATGTTGGTAGGCAAGAACACTTCAGCCACTTTTCACCCCAAAGCAGATATAACTGCTTTTATCATTTGTTCAAAGAACATTTAGGCCTTGCAATTTCCCCTGTCATTGTGTCCTAAAGTTTCTCCAAGACTTACCACCTTCCCTTCCACCTGTTCCCTTCAGACTCCTGTGCTATAACTGACTTGCTGATTCAGCCTAAGCACCCTTAAAGCTTACCATCTGACCCATGGCTGAACTCTTAGTGGTCCTAGTTTTTTTCAACTGTCCTATAGCTAGATTTTGTAATCTGTGTTGTCTTGCCTATCCTTGCTTCCATAGCACTTAGCTCAGTTTTGGCATGTTGTAAGTATATAATAAATGCTTCTTCACTAACTCCTTTATATAAATATATTTGTAATGACATGTCATGGTCACATGACAATAGACTACAGATTCCTTATTTTTGTGTTGTTTCTCTGACTAATCTCTTTATCACACTTGGCCTTGGATCAGGTATTTGTGTATTTTTCTCCACCTTCTCCCCATTAGATTGTAGACTTTTTAATGACAGACATGGTGTCAATTTTCATATTTGTAACTCTAAGCTAATCAATTGTCTTGCATAAAATATACTTAATATATATTTACTAAATTGAGCATAATGAAATTAAAATGAACTGAACAAGCCTGGGGATTAATTTTTATTTGTAATATTTTATAACAACTGGTGAAAAAATGTGTATTGAGTTCCCAATAATAGACTTATAAAATAAAATGTTGGAGAATAATCAATTAGTTATCTTAGTCCAATCTTATAATAGATGATTAAGCTCATTGATATAGTTATTCTCTTCTATAATCATGCCCATGCATGTCATCCTAAAATTTGCCCCAGGGATTCAAAGCAGCATATTAGATGCAATTGTTGCATTATCAAATCACATTATAAAGATACCGAATAAAGTAGGTGGGTCACATATGACACCTCTCATTTGCACTATGAACTTCTGTCATATGGTTCACAACAAAAGAACAAAGTAAATGTATAATCCTAATAAATGGTTTGACAAAGAAGAATGAGTCAGTCTTTCCTGAAATATAATTAGTTAAAAATCATGCAAAATTGGGACATGTCTTTTCTTGTTTATTGGGAGAATTTTCCTTGCCCACTGGATTATTATGACAAAAATATCTCCCTGCTACAGACATACTCAAATACTAAATTAAGGACAAGGACAACTAAAATCAAAGCATATACTGCCTACAGAGTTACAGAGAATAAGTATTGTGTATCACCAGAAGCCCCATTAGATAGAAAATGGGCCCATTAGAAATGGAAAGTGTAATGACATTAATGTAACACTTAGAATGAAAGTATTTAAGAGGTGGAAGTTGGAAGAGTAACTGAATTTAGTAATTCCATTCCACTGTCAAATTGGAATGGCTCCATTCACTCATTCATTAATTCAACTAAACTTTATTCAATGTCTATTAGGCACTACTAAAAGGTATTCAAAAATGTATAAAACCAAATTCCTGGCTTTCAGAGATTTCTGGTCTAGAGTTTTTACCATATTACCCAGCATATTATATGTTTTTTTCACTGACAGCATCTTTCATATCAGAATATTATTATATTCACATAACAGAAGGACCTATGCTCAGGAAATACTCAGAATAGGTTGACCATTTGTGTGCCCTTTTTACCCTATGAAATTCATCAAATTAATCCATTGCTTATATAGAATACAGATGTAGTCACAGATAAGACAAAATATTTCCCCTTAAGTAACCACAAGCCATTGGTCTAATCTGCCTGAATGAAGGACTAGTGGTGGGTGGGATTTTTCCCTGCACAAAGCTGTATTTCTCACATCAGGTCAGTTATTTTTATGGATTTAACAGTCATGAAACATTCAAATATCTGGGGCTGTTTTAGTTGCTGAGTCGTTTTAGTCATACCCAACTCCTTCCAATCCCATTTGGGGTTTTCTTTGTAAAGATACTAGAATGGTTTGCCATTTACTTCTCCAGCTAATTTTACAGATGAGGAAACTGAGACAAAAGAGTTAAGTGATATGCCCAGAGCCACAAATATCTGGGTACTTCCACATTTTCCCTAGATTTGTCCTCTGAATCCAAATAAAATAGGTCAAGCCCTTACTCCTCATGAGAGCTCTTCAGACACTTGAAGACAGCTCTTCCCCCTCAAGTCTTCTCTTCCCCCTCAAGTCTTCTCTTCCCCAGGTTAACCATACCCAGTCCCTTCTACTGATTCCCATATGCCATGGACTCAAGGCCATTCTTCATAGTGATTGTCCTCTTCTGGATTCCCTCTGGATCCTTATCTTTAGTAAAATGCATCTTTCAATAAAAAATAAATAAAAAATCAAAGAGAAAAGACAATTTTCTAGATTTGTTCTGATCAAAACTGATTCTAAGGGGCAGCTAGGTGGTGCAGTGGATAGATCACCAGCCCTGGAGTCAGGAGTACCTGAGTTCAAATCCGGCCTCAGACACTTAACACTTACTAGCTGTGTGACCCTGGGCAAGTCACTTAACCCCAACTGCCTCACACACAAAAAAAAAAACCACAACAACACCCTGATTCTAGCTCACAGTTTAAATTCCATGTGCCTAAAATTTTCCCCCATCCTGTTCAGGTAAATAGCATCAATGAATTTTTATTTACTGATGCCCAATAGTTCCACCTCTGATACATAACTGCCAGTGTGACTCAGGGTCAATCACTTAACTTCTCAGTCCTTCAGAGAACTCTCTAATAACAGAAGCTGAAGAGAAGGTACTTAACTATATTTTTTGAAGTTTCCTTACCTGGGAGTTGCCTCTATTAATTACAGCAGGTTCTATCCCTTTCCCTATGTCTTAGAGTCCTGAATGTTTTTCTGAGAGCATTCCTGTGATTTTGACCTGCCAGGACTGAACTCAGTTTCATAACCCAGGCCCAAGTTTATTAGAAGTATCGTGGTATACTGGAAAGAACACTGGATTGGGAAGAATAAATAAATGGAATGAATGAAAGGAAGAAAAAAATGTATTAATGTATGCATTACTAAAAAAAAAAGTTCTTTGTTCAGTGTTTCCTCTGTGCCAAATACTATGCTGAGTGTGAAGCTACAAAGAAAAGGCAAGACAGACTTTGCTATCTTGGAGCTCACATTCTACTTGGGGAAGATAATACATAAAAGAAATTTTGGCTGCAGGGAGGAAGAAAAGGCCTAAAGAGACAGCCAAGGAGCAGATGGCAAGGACCAAGGATTCCTGGGTTAATTCAATAGGTCGGTCAACAGTGCCAAGTTGTTCAGAGCATAAAAGAAGGCCCAATGATAATGCCAGTGAACCTCGGGAGACAGTGTCAGGGCAGATGGCAAAGCCTTGGGGTCCTCCCTCTCACTAGAAAGTGGGTTGGAATCCAGAAGATCTGAGCTGTCCAACCAATTTGCTACTTATTCACTGTTGAATTTTGGACAAGTCATTTCAACACTTTAGATCTCAATTTCCTCTTCTAAAAGATAAAATTAAAAGAAATAAAATAAAATGAGAAAATAAGATTTATTGAATTAGATTTTCTCTAGGATTCCTTCCACCCAACATTTTAGAAAAACAAAAATTGATTTATAGACTAGAAGTAGTTGTTTTACATCTCTGGGTCTCAATTTCCTCCTGTGTAAAAATGAGGGAATTCATCTGAATGATCTTAAATTCCTTTTTTTTCCTTTTGTAATGGACTTGAGATTTTATTGACATAGAGTACTCCCCCTGAGGAAACTCACCAATGCAGATCACTAACTGTTCTGTGACTTACAGACTGTTAGATGACTTAAACAAAGATTTTCATACAGTCTTATTATGGCAGTGTCATGATTTTAACTTGAAGGCTGGGCCTCTGCCCATTTTGCAGTACTGCCTCTCTTCAAAGAGGCATAAAAGGTTTATGCTCCATTGAATATTGTGGCCTGAAAAGCAGTTAGAAGTAGACTAATTTTCTGCCCCTTCTAACCACCCTACTTAGCCCTCCAGGGATTTGTAACAATAGTTCTATCATACTTGTAATCATAATAATCATACTTATAATAATTGCAATAATAGCTAATAGCTGTATCTAAACTTCTATTATATATATGGGGGGGAAATTCAGCTAAGACTTTGGTGGCAGCAGTGGTATACCAGACAGAGGACTGGTCTTGTTGTCAGAAAGATCTGAGTTCAAATCCTGCTTTTTCTGGAATATACTCCATGTGACACTAGAAAAGTCACTTAACTTTTAGTGTTCTAGGCAACTCTTTTTAGACTATATGACTAGCAGATAAACTGACAACCTGTATTGGTAGAGTGAGTTTCTACATCCATAAATGCCCTATACTAATAAAATCAGAGGTCTAGTTCCTCTCCCTTTCCATTATTTAGGTAAATATGTTACTTGAATATTAACCTTACCCTAGATGAGATAAATTATTGAAATCTACACCACCAGGAAAAGATGGCAGATCTTTGCTGCCAACCAGTAGGCATCATAAATCCATATGGAAAACAGCCATCTTGGATCCAAGAGAATTTATGACTCCCAGCTTAGAACAGGAAAGCATTGACCTTCAAACTGAGACTTTGTAGGTATTATAAATAAGTTAGAGAGGAGTTAATTTGACCTAGAAATTCATTATTCATGGTTATTATTCCTGCTGCTATATAAAGGGGGTTAGATTTGGAGAAACCAGGGTTCAAATACTAACCCTGACCCCTTATCATCTGGGTAACCTTGGGAAAATTTCCTTATCTCTCTGGACCTCAGTTTCTTCCTTTGTAAAATGAAGTGATTGGTCTATGATCCTTTTTCTTTTAAATAATACTGATTGCAGGGCAGGTAGGTGGAGCAGTAGATAAAGCACTGGATTCAGGATGACCTGAGTTCAAATCCAGACGAACACTTGATTCTTACTAGCTCTGTGACCCTAGGCAATTCTCTTAACCCTCATTGCCCTGCCAAAATAATAATGATAATGATAATAATGATAATAATAATAATAATAACTATAACTGATTGCTTCTATGACACTATAGTTCATAAAAGAAAAAAGTAAACAATCAGAACCTCTAGGACTCTGTTTCTAAATGGTTCCCCTGACATAATACCCGGTTCTTGCTCTCTGGTTCTTCTCAATCTAAGGCATGGCCCGGGGGGAGGGGAGGGAGATGATGAGAGACTTCAACTTAATCTATTAAACACCTACTATGTGTAAGGCACTATTCTAAGGGCTGGAGATATTAATAAAGAAAGAGAATAGTTCCTGCTCGCTAGGAGTTTACATTCAATCTGGGCAGAGAAGTCCATAGTGGTGTCCTACCTCTGTCACTGACTATTTTAATTTAGACATCACTTAACCCCTCTGGACTGTAGATTCATTATTCTCAAAACTAAACATCAGGACTAGATGGCTTCTAAGGTCCTTTCAAATTGTCAATCTATGAACCTAGGTTCACAAATAAGTATAGAACAAAGCTAGGGAAGGATAAAGGGAAGAGTACCAACTGGGGTAGTCAGGGAAGGCCTCATGGATGAAGAAGCATCTGAGCTAAGTCTCAGAGGAAGGCAAGGATACTGAAAGGAAATGTTTCATTGCATGGAGGCTGGAGGTATTGGACATATTTTGGGAAATAGGCAGTTAATAAAAGAATGCTTGAAGGGTGATTTTCAATCCTTGAAGAGCAGCCTAATATATATGTCAAAGTATTGTTATTTATGATGATATGGTGTCAAAGATATACATCTGTGTTCTTTGAATTATTGGCATACCGGGAAACTGTATCTAGGTCGGTGAAGAATTGTGGGTTTTTTTTTTCCTCCAAATGCCCTTTGTAAAAATTTTTATCCATACCACCCCCAAAAAAGTCTTTCAAATTCTATTTCCCCCCAATTATGAAAATATATCCAACTTCCCTATAAAATTTCAGTTTTGATCATCCTTGTCTACAATTATTATCCTCATCACAAGCCTTTTCCTTGCTTACTTCATGCCTATTCTCAGCACTGTATTACTCTGTCCTTTCCATGGCACCTCATGGAATATCCAGTCTATTTGATCAATCAATCAGTAAGCCTGCTCGGTGTTAGGTACTCTGCTAGGTGCTATGGGTAAAAAGAAAATAAATAAGCCAATTTCTGTTCCCAAGAAGTTTACCTTCTAATGGGAAAGAAAAAAGTATGGAAGTTGTGAAGAATTCATGTAAAGAAAATAAATACCCAGTAGATAAGAAACAGAAAAGGAGAATATAAGAACGTGTTTATGGGTGGGGGGATCAAGAAATGCATCATCTCGAAAGTAGTGTTTGACTTTTTTTTTTTTCAAAGAAAATGCATATTCTGTGAAGCAAGGTGAGGAGGGAGTGCCTTCTAGGCATGGAGGAGAGCCAGTGATGGGTGCCATGGATGAAAAATGAAGAAAAGGTCAGTTTGGATAGACAACAAAGTGTCTGAAAAGGAATAACATCCAAATGAGGTGGGAAAGACAGGTTAGAACCAAGTAGTGAAATACTTTAAAAGCTAAGCAGTTTATATTTCATTCTAGAGACAAAAGGAAACCACAAGAGTTGATTAAGTATGATGTTGAGGTGGTCAGATCTACACTTAAGGAAAATAATTTGACAGCTATGAGGAGAAAAGACTAGAGTGGGGAGAAACTTGGGGCAGGGTGACAAATTTGGAAGTCTGTTACAATCATCTAGGTGAGAGGTGATGAAGGCTGGAACTAATTATAATAATAACTAACATTTATATAACATTTAAAATGTGCCAGGCACTCTGCTAAGTGCTTTATAACAATTAACTAATTTGATCCTCACAACCCCGGGAGGTAGATGTTATTATTATCCCCATTTTACAGATGTGGAAATTGAGACAAAAGTTAAATGACTTGTTCAGGTCACACAGCTAGTAAGCATCTGAGGCTAGATTTGCGGCACTCTGTTCACTGTACCACCTAACCAGTGGTTAAATGGTGAGTAGAGAAAAGGGATAGGATGTGAGAAATGTTGTGAAAATAAAAACAATGAGATTTGACAACTTAATGTTATGTTCTTTGAGGGGAAGCAAAGATTGAAAGATAATGGCAACTAGGGAGGCTAGAAGAAAGGTGATTCCTTCAACATAAATAAGCACATTCGCGTAATAAATACTACCTCTATAATTGCTTTGTCTTGCTCAAAAGCATGGAAATAAGAATGTGGGAGAGTTTAATTTAATTCAGCAAGAATTAATTATGCACCTTTTGCATGCAATGCACCGTGATAGTTTGTGAGTTACAAAGTCAGAAACAGAACAGCTCCTGCCCTTGAGCAGCCCACATCCTACTATGAGGATTCATGTGTCACACTATGCTTTTGTCTTCTCTCAAAATCATTGTTTCCACTTCTTAGCTCTATCTAAAACCTGCCTTTCCAGCAGTCAGGTTTTCCCTTGCAAGGCTAGACAAAGGACACTGCTTCTCTTCATGTTCTCCCCAACCAAGAGAGAAGGTAAATGGATTAGCACACTTCTTGGTCCACCCAGCAATACAAGGCAGGTGTCTGACCACCTGTTGTATTTTGAATTTCATACCACTAGATGGAATTAGACCCAAGACTTCATTACCATAGAAAGCTCCCAGAGAGAAAATCAATTCAATATTGGTGTGGCAACTCACAGTCTTAGAGACTTGCCTAAGTGCACTGATAGTTTAAATGACTTGTCCTCAAGTCACTTCAAGTTGAAGTCTGTGCTTTTGATGTATCTAGTACATGTCAAAGGCACGGGATTAGAACCCAAGCATTCCTGCCTTGGTGCTTTGACTGGCTTTCTATATGATATACCAGGCTGCATCTTTAAATTTAAACAGATCAATTATATTGCTTAAGTTCCATCCTCATCATAGTCTTCTATTAAGCTTCAAGATCAAATAAATATTAAACATTGCAAGTAGGATTTGAATCCCTCTGACTCCAGAGTCAGTCATCTTTCCACTATATCCTACTATGTCCCTATGATACTTGTTTTCAAGTATTTAAGGAGCTGCCACATGAAAGAAGGCTAAGACTTGATTTACTTGTCCCTGGAGGGCAGAATTAAGAATGATGGGTAAAGGTTATTAAGAAGTAAAATTAGGCCAGATATAAGAGTAAATTTCTAGGGGCAGCTAGGTGGTGCAGTGGATAGAGCACCGGCCCTGGATTCAGGAGTACCTGAGTTCAAATCCGGCCTCAGACACTTAACACTTACTAGCTGTGTGACCCTGGGCAAGTCACTTAACCCTAATTGCCTCACTAAAAAAAAAAGAAAACAAAAGAAAAAAAAGAAAGAAAACAAAAGAGTAAATTTCTGAACAATTAGAGTTATGCAATGGACTGACAAAGAAATTGTGGACTCCCCCTTACTAGAGTTCTCCAAAAAAAAGACTGGATAACTACTTGTCAACTACTTAATAATGGGCATTCTTTCCAACTGTGAATGGGACTAGATGGCCACTACTATTCTTTCCAACTCTGAAATTCAGAAATAATATGATTCTTTATGATGAATAAGATGTGTCCTAACTAGGAACACAACCAAGTCCAGGGTTCGAGAAGGAAGTGAGGTCCACTGGTTGTGAATTAAGGACACATCAGCAGCTGAGTAGCAAAGGAGTAGAATATACAAGATGAAATCCCATTGGACTCACTTGTATTTTTCTTTTTTTTGTTGTTGTTTTTCGCAGATTTAAATATGGTGTTTTTATGATCAGGATTCTAAGATCAGTTCACCTTCTAGCTCTCTCTAACTTAGGTTTAGTTGGACACCTCCCCAACTCCCTGTGGTAGCATCTGTAAATAGCAATGGATATCATCCTACTTTAATAGAAATTAAATCAGATTTTAACTTGATCCTACTTGTGGTTTTTTTTGCTGATTTCACTAATGGAATCTACTTCAATAATTTTAAGGCAGCTGCAACAACTGTTGATTCATTAATTAATAATTGATTTTAGTTTACTATTACAAATATTAATGTGTTAGATATTAAACCATAGCCAACCACAAAAACCTTTCCAATATATCCTTTCTTCCTTTCTCCCTTCCTTCCTGAGAGTGGGAAATAGCACTACTCTTCCCTCCAATCTCCTTCTCCAAGATCTTGCCCCAGCAATCTTCACTTCCTTGCATTTTCAATCCATCTCTCCCCATTAGCTCCTTTTATCCCATCCAGAAATATGATCATATATCACCTTTTTAAGAACAAAAAAACCCTCTTAACTCTCTTGTTCCTCTGGACTATGATCCATGTCTATTTTCTTTCACAACCAGAATTGTAGCCTTCCATTTTTTCATCACTGATTCACTTTTCAATCCCTTGAAACTGACTCTACCTCTAAAAACTTCTCTCTTGAAGATTACCAATGACATGCTAATCACCAAGTGCTATTCAATTTTTAGCCCCCATTCTTTATGATCTTTGAAATTTTTGACACTTGACCAACATCTCCTCCCTTAGCTTTTTTGATTCTGTACTCTTTGGGGGAATCTTTTGACCTCTTTGAATGTTCTTGATCTGTCTCTTTTCTTTGATTCACCTTGCACACCCTACCTGGTCATTTTCTTTTTTTTGTCATTCTCTTCTAAAACTAATAATCTCTGGATTTTCATGAAAGTAGTACCTATAAAATATTTCTTTGAGGATCATCAAAGACATGCTCACTGAGAGCATTAGTGAGGAAAAGATGTTTTCCCAAGTGTCACTGCACAATAAAATACATATTTCCCATCATACAATTGACTGAAGCGACTTACAGATAATCTCACTGTGTTTATTCTTTGTTAACCATAGGAAAATAATAGATTTTATTAGGTAGAGTAAAATGCTTCCTTTGAAGGCTCTTCCAATAAGATGTCTTCCACTTCTACAACAAAATTATTTAATATCCCTTTACAAATATAATACCAGGGATAACTTTGTTTAATTTAGTTTTATTCACAAATATCTACTTAGAGAAGAATGAGGGAGATCTGTGGTAAAAAGGAGATGTCCTTGGTTGAGTACAAGCTGAAGAAGAATTCCCTGTGAATGGTGAGATCCTCCAGATGTTCCTTTTTCCAGCTGATACTATACTAGCTGCATCAGCCCCTGGAATATGGTAGAATTTCCTTAAAGGGAGTCATAACTATTCACAGAAGTTTGGCCTAATCATCTATATTGAAAAAGCAAATGAATGTAGAAGACCTATTGTCTAGATTTAGATATACACTATCAAATTATGGAGTTCATCCATCAGCATACATGCCTGCATGCATGGTTTGTGCATACAGACATGCATATATACAGACAAGGCATCCCAAAAGTCTTAGTGGTTTTAAAGCTTATAAGATACCCCATATATACTTACATGAAAATGTTATATGTATACATGTAATATAGATGTTATATATGTATATTATATACATACATACATTCCTATACACATGCTTATTTACAGAATACATATGTGTGTATATTTGTATAAATACTTGTATATATACACATACACATACATATATACATATACATGACTTTATATGTGTATATGTACATTCAATAGTAGCAATAATTGATAAAAGCTGGGCTTTGAAGCCAGAAAACCTGGATTCAAACCATACCCACAATGGATACAATCTGGCAACCCCTAGGCAAATGACTTAACCTATCAGTGACCTGAGCAAACTCTCCAAGACTATGGGGTAAATAAAAGATGCTCGTCTGCATCAGTAAAGAGAGTTCCTGCCTCACCTCATACCACCACCACCCCGCCCCAGAATACTCCAGAGTTCTCTGTGCCATTGAAATTTCTAGATCCAGGCTTCTCCCATTTCTATAGTTGACTTACAATTCTATATTTCTCATCTGACTTCTCTACTGAGTATCAGACCTTCATTTTTAATGACCTTCTAAGCAATTCTATCTAGATGTCCTGCTGACCCATCAAAATACAGCATGTTAAAGTGAATGTATCACCTGTCCCCCAAAACCTGTTTCACTGTTTGAATTCTCCATTTTTATGTTACTTACTACCATCCCTTAAGTAATTTAGGCTAAAAATCTGTAAATTATCTAAGATGTTTCCCTCCCTTTTATTATATCCAAATCATCATGTCCTATTGATTCTACTTTCAATTCATCTGGAATACGTATACGATCCTTTCTACCCCAACCACCACCATATGTGTCTAGTCCTCATTGGGTCCAACCTGGACTGATGCACTAATCCCAATGCAATCTAACTTCAACAAGTATTAAAAAGCATCTATGATGGGCCAAGGACTGTATTGGGTTCTGAGGATATAAAAACAAAAAATGGAAATAGTTCTTGGCCTCAATTCAGTTACATTCTCTCGATATCTTCCGTTGTATTACTAATAGGTCTCCCAACCTCCAATATGCCCCTGTGTCCAAGACTAGTGTGTTAGATTGAGCTTCTTAATTCATACCTCTCATACCACCTTTTCCTTGCTTAAAACAAAATAAACAAGAAAACTGCATGGCTTCCAATTGCCTATCAGGTCAGACTTTGGAAGCATTTGAAATGGGCTTATAAAAGTGTTAGGATTTTAAGTATTAAAGATGAGAGTGGGTTGGGGAAGGTGATGAGTATTCTGGGAGAAAGGAGCAGTCTGAAGAAGGCACTAAGGCAGGAAAGCAGGGGACATGTAGTGAGGGATGATGAGCAGCTCAGTTCAGCTGTTGTAGAGGGTCATAGGAAGATCTAAGACTTGAAAGAGGTCATAGCCATACTATGAAGATGTTTGTATGATATCTCCCCAGTTAGCATGCAGATTACTGGAGGGCAGAGACTGTTTTTAGCTTGTTTTTGCTTTTTGTCCTTTTTTATATTCCCAGTGCTTATGATGGTACCAGCCTCCCAGTAGGACTTAATAAATACTTCTTAACTTTTCAACTATGGAATGCTATACAAAGGTGATAGAAAGATAGATAGACAGATAGACAGATAGACAGATAGATAGATAGATAGATAGATAGATAGATAGATAGATAGATAGATAGATAGGTAGGTAGAGATAGAGATACTGTTTCAAAAGTATAAGATCCAAGACTATGCCCAGAGTTCATTCTTATGTATTATCATCTTTCTTTCTTTCTTTCTTTCTTTCTTTCTTTCTTTCTTTCTTTCTTTCTTTCTTTCTTTCTTTCTTTCTTTCTTTCTTTCTTTCTTTCTTTCTTTCTTTCTACATATCCCTAAAGCGAGGGGGTGAAAAACACTCACATATGTATTTCATTCTATCATTTTTACTGAAAATTAAGAGCCCTGAGATTAGGTACCAAATTGTCCAGTAACAAGGAAGTTCCACTCCAGGCATCATTTTGAAAGCATGGCCTCCAAACTCTCTCCACTTCCAACTAGCCCACCAGCTGATGACGAAGGATGGCAAAGTGGTTTTTATTAAATTGAGTCTTTTAGAAAAGACTTCCGTGCTCCAGTAAAGTAGCTACGGGCTTAATATGCATAACATGCTGATCCAGAGGATGAAATCACTGAAATATGCCTTTAAATTGCATTTCCTGAAAGCTGCATTTCTGTATTTGTTTTGGACCAAACACAAAGCCACTTGGTTCTTTTAAGGTATAGCTTTCACCTTCTGAATTATGACTAATATGAGTTATGGAAATTACCCTATCAGATATGTCAGGGGAGAATGATTTAATAAGTGGTTTGATTTGTAATATCAGACAGGGGCTCTGGATCAATAGCGAGGCAAGATGCTGTGAAATCCATTTTCAAGTGTTATTTCCACATTGAGGCTAGAGAGAGTTAAAGGGAAAGACCAGTTCTGTTTTCTGCTCCCACAATCCCTGCTTAAGAAACAGCAGTGAGGTGGAGATCATCAGGTGACCTGAATTGTAGTTCACGCTCTCCCCCTAAGCCTCTGTTCCCTCATCACTAAAATGAGAGTAATGCACAATATAAAGGAGAAGAACAACAGAGATGAAACTGAATGCTCTGTAATTTCAATGACTAATCTGGGCCCTAAAGAAGAGATGAGAAAACATCCTTTTTTTCCATTCTTTGTAGAGATGGAAGGTTCTGAGTGGAAAACATTGCATTAATGGTGAGATCAGTTGAATGTGTTGCTCAGTTCTATCAAACTGCTTTTCTTTTTTTTTCTCTCTTTCTCTCTTTATTCTTTGTTTTGAGAGAATTTTCTCTGCAGTCAAAGGACCTGTCTTCAAATGCCGATTCTGAAACTAACTTCCAGTGTGACCTTGGACAAGTGACTCCACATCCTTGGGTATCAGTTTCCTCATTTGTAAAATTAGGGGGTGGAGGGTGGGTTACATAACTCCAAGGTCACTTCTAGCTCAAAAATCTACGACTTTATTATAGACCAACAAAAGGAAAAGCTAACAGAAAAGTTTATATTCAGAAGTGAAGGTCGTAGAAAAATAAAACATTAATATTTTAAAGAATAAAATCAAACAGAGGTAATTCTATTTATACCATCCATCTGATGGACAAGGTTGTTGGCAAAAAAATGAACTTTCTACTTTAAAGTATCATTTAAGCACAAGATATTATTCCCTACAAAACACTTAGGTGGCATGGTGTATAGAATGGCATGCCTAGAATCAGGAATCCGAACTCAGACACTTATTAACTGTGTGGCCCCAGGCAAGTCACTTAATGCTGTTTACCTCAGTTTCCTTGTCTAAAAGAGGAAAATGAGCTGGAGAAGGAAATGGCAAACCACTCTAATATCTTTGCCAAGAAAACCTCAAATGGGATCACAAAAAGTTGTATACAACTGAAAAGTGACTCAACAACAACAAGAGCTATCTACTATAATATTATCTTATTTGATCTAATTGGTTTTGATGATTATATGAGATAAGATTTGTAAAGTGTTTAGCTGGGGATACAAAGATTAAAAAAAGTTGTGGGGAGGGGGAGGGAAAAAAATCCCTGATCTCAAGAAACTTATATTTTATTACAAAAGACAACATATACATATGCATGTACATGTAGAAATGAACAGAATAAATAATACAGGGGCAGCTAGGTGGTGCAGTGGATAAAGCACTGGCCCTGGATTCAGGACGACCTGAGTTCAAATATGCCCTCAGATACTTGATACTTCCTAGATGTGTGATCCTGGGCAAGTCACTTAACCCTCATTGCCCCAAATTAAAAAAAATAATAAAACCACATGGTTAAGAAAAGAACAGTAGTAAATAGGAAGGATGAAGAAAAAGCTTCATGTAGAATTTGATTTTTGAGCTGAATTTTGAAGGAAAAAGTAAATTTTCTAAGACATAAATGAGGAAAGGAGGCATTCTAAGCATGGGAAACTTCCAGAGAAGTCAGGTTGATGGGAAGTGTATTGTCATATGGCTTTATGAGGATCCAAGAGAAAGATATTTTGCCTGGAGTATAGAATCCAGAAAAGTGATTAATGTATAATAGTTTGGATTGGGGGAGTGAATGGTTTTACAAGACAAATAGAAGAGTTTATCTTTTATCCTGGAGGCAATGGAGAGTGCTGGGGGGTTGTGAAGTATGGGAATGACTTGTTCAGAGCTATCCTTAAGGTAAATCACCTTCTTAATTATTTGAGGAGAAATCAGAATAAAGAGTTGGTAAAGAGTAATCAATTAGATGACTTATTCCACAACAGATGAAAGGTAAGAGGATGTGGAAAAGGTCATGACTGTAAAGCCTAGAAAAAAAGGGGTGAGATACAAGAGATGTCACGAAGGTAGAAAGTGCATGATTGGCAACTCACTGGATATGTAGGGTGAGAGAAATTGAGGAGTCAGTGAGGAAGCTGAGATTATAATGCAGGACCATCCTTCCATTCTAGTACGTTAATAACTTCAGGTAATCAGGTCAATAGTGAAATGGAAAAGGGTTGAAAAGTGAGAAAAAAGGAAGTGGAAGCGAAGAGCATAAGCAATATTTCCCAAGAGTTTAGATGGAAAAAAGGGAAAAAAAAATATAAGATGAAAACCTAGAAGGATGGTAGGGCCTACTGAAAAAAATAATTAAGGATAGATGAGATTTTGGAATGTTTGAAGGTATAATAAAAGGAACTAGCAGGTAGGAAAAGATTGGCATTTAGAGAGGAGGATGACCTGTGAAGAAAATTATATGGGATGGAATCCAAGTATACAAATACAGGGCTTGGCTTAACCAAGAAGAAGGATCTTGTCAATATTAGAGACTGAAAAAAAATAAGGACAGAGTTGGGTGAATTGTGGAAATATGTTTTGAGAAGAATAAGAGAAAACTCACTGGAAGTGGTCTAATTTTTTTTCAGTAAATTTAGTGACAAGATCCTTAGCTGGAAAGGTATGAGAAGCTAAAGAGAGAAGAGAAGGTTTGGAATAGCTTCTGATCATTGTTGTTGTTGCTGATGTTGTTTATCCTTCATTTTCAAATGACATTAGAGGGTGATGTCTTGATTCGTGTATGAATTGGATTTAAATGAGGCAGACTTGCACATAATTGTCAGTCTTACTTTCTCTTCCAGAGTAATCAATGCTCAGTGACAAGACAAAAGTCAAGATGACTAGAGATGACCCAGGTTGCAGTGGATGACCTTGGTATCTTGGATGTCTGACCAAACTCTAAGCCCCCTACAATGCCTACTTCAGCTACCTTCATGGCCAATGGAATAAAATGGTTTTATCTACCCACTGGGGGAGGGGGAAGTCCTCACATGCTTGAGGTAGACATCCCTCTGCTCATCAATGAGTTTGAGGCTTATCAATTAACCTCAGCCTGGCTTAGCCTGGGTTAGCCTGGCTTAGCCAGTCTTCTGGGCCGGTTTTACCAGGGTGTGGCTGCTGCACATGTTGACAGCTTCTTGGAGCCACAGGTGACAGTTGGGCAATAGGTGGACACCTAAAAATGAATGAACATCCCTGAAAAGGGTTCAGCAAGTCCTCACACCAGAGGTGATAGTACTCCTTGAAAACTTGATACAACCCTTCATAGGATAGTGAGACAGGGAATAAACTGATGTGAACAAAATAGTCAAGGAATGTATTATACAAGGGAAATAATCACTGGTTCTAAATCAGGAAGATTTGAGTTAAAATCTTGTACCTACTATCTAATGTCTATCTGAACTTGGGCATTATTTAACTTTAATGGGCCTCAGTTTCCTTATCTGTAAAATTATGGGATTATACTAAATTGACTCTAAGGTCTCATTCTGCTCTGCTTCTATGACTCCAATATTATGTTTAGGACCCCAGAAAGGATATCTTGCAAGAAACAATGCCTCTACAACTAGCAAGGAGATACCTAAAATTGTGAGTAGAAAGAGATCCATTAATTTCATTTGATCCTGTCTTCTGCTTAAAATGTAATTATTCACGAGAGGGGTCTTCTAATAAGCCTTATCTATTGTATATATTTCAGAGACAGGCTGTGAAAATTGATGAGGATGATATCTACAGAAACATAAAATACGCAAATTAACAGAACATGAAATAGAGATTTTAAGCAATGTAATTTCAAGGAGAGAAAAAAGAAATTTAACTAACTGTACAACATTTATAAAGAAAGAAGAATTCCCTGGTCCAGATGGATTTGGAGGTGAATTCTATCAAACATTCAAAGAAAAATTAATACCAAGACTACATAAATTAGTCTCAGAAGCTGAGAAAATACTCCATAAGAAAAATTCATTTCTAATTTTTAAACTAGGGAAAGGTTAACCCAAAAAAGGGGAGGAGGGGGCATAGAACAATATATCTCTAATGAATATTGATACAAAAATATTAAATAAAATCCCAGCAAAAAGACTAAAGCAACATATCCAAAAATGTATTCAATATGGCCATCTGGGTTTTTATAAGCAATGCAAGGATGGCTTAATGTTAGGAAAACAATTATCATAATTAATCATATTAAATCAGTCAATGATTCTACCAGCATTTATTAAGCACCTAAGTACTGGAGAGACATAGAAAGATTTTTAAAAATGAAATAAAATCCCTACTCTCAAGGAGCTCACAAAAATTTCAAACCACATACATGATTACAATAAACAGCATTTACATAGTGCTTTCAAATTTGCAAGATGTCTTTACATTACATTATATGGTAATTATTAGAGGCATCATTATACCTCTTAAAGGGGAGGAAAAGCATGTACATAGGGACACAGTTAGCAAGTGTTAGAAGTGAGATTTCAGCTACAGAATGATTGACTTCCAGTTAAGTGTTCTACCAATTGTTGGCTACAATAAAGAAAAGATTCAGGTATGTGTTAGACTTCATTAGCATCCATGGTTTTTCAACTCTGAGAATCTTTGAATTAAGGATCACTCAGATGCAAAGTCATTGTCATTGTGTATTTACATCTATATTCAACAGATAAAGAAACTAAACTATGGAGGGACAAGTGATTTATCGATGGAGCAAAGAAGATGATGGATGGTCTTTTTCAAATAAGAAGACTTGAAATCAAAGCATGACTTGGAGCCACATATCTTCTCATGGTTAGTATCTGTTGACTGAAAGTGCAAGGGAACAAAAAGCTGCCACAAACTCAGTAACACTTAAAAATTATCAATCTGCTTGCTGTTATATCATCCACATATCTGGATATACACTTTCCTTCCTCTGCCCAGTGAGCTGTCCATTGTAACGAAGGAGACTTTCTGCTCAATCACATTTCTAGCCATAGAGAAGCAAAATATGTATGGCTAAAATCTAATGAGAACCCCAGGGACTGAGATGTGATGGGTTTAAATGAGTATGTCACTAAGAAATGACCAAGTGCCCTTGCTGCTGCCATACACCCTGCACTATTTATTCCCTGTGTGACCTTAGGCAATTCAATTTATCTCTTGGTCCTCAACTTCCACAGCTGAAAAAAATGAAAGAGTTGGAGTAGATGATGGCAAAGGTCCCTTCCAGGAAAAGCCTGAGCTAGCAACTTTTTTGCCAGGGGCAAATATCAAGTGAGGGCAGTCAAAAAGGAAGTTTTTTGGAACTCCAAGGGGTTTTATTCTGGGAGATAAGGGAAGGAGTATGCTTGGAGATGATGTCATTGACATGCTCTGAATTTTCCTTGGGACAAAGTACTAATAGCCTTTCCCTAGTTATGCTCTTCTTCCAGGTCTAAATCTAATCTTAGAAGGAACCTTGGTAGAGATCTGAAGTGCTTTGAGAAGAATATCTCAGAGACCCTTTGGGCTCCAATTGATTCAGTCATCAATCAACAAGCATTTATTAGGTTGGGCTTGGTAATTTTTGTTGTTGCTGTTGTTTAGTCATCTTCAGACCTATCTGATTCTTCCTGATCCCAACTGGGATTTTCTTGGCAAGAATACTAGAGTGTTTTTTATTTCCTTCTCTACCTCATTGTACATATGAGGAAACTGAGGAAAACAGGGCTGTGTTTTATCCAGGGTCATACAGCTACTAAGTATCTGAGACCAGATTTGCCAGACCCCAGAGTCTATCCACTATACTACCAAGGTGTTCTACCTAGTAGCTATTACTTAGATGTGGGTTCTTAGGGATCCTACATAGAAATCTGAAAGCTGTGGGTCATTTAGGCCAGGAGAGGCAGGAGAAATTAAGAACAACTCAGAAGTTGTTAATAAACCATGAAACAGCTGGAGAAACATGATATTTGAGTTTCCACTGCTGTGCTTTGCTACCAGCTTGTTAGATTCTAAATAGTGTTATTTACTACATTGAAGAAAAAAGCTGGGTGATGTAGGTGTGTTTTTGCCATGAAAAACATAGAAACAATATAAAGAGACTTTGTCTTCCAACTTTTTTCTTTTTTAAAATAGTAAGGGTCACCTTAAGTAACGGGTGAGCGTCCTTGACTGGCTCCTTTCCCTCTTGATCACCTTCCTCCCCACCCCCACCTCCCACCCCCTGCCATGACACAGGGATTGGAAAGTCCTCAGAGGAATGAGACTTTGCAGTCTTTCCTTTGAGG
The DNA here is from genome assembly GCF_019393635.1 of Dromiciops gliroides. NCBI lineage: Eukaryota > Metazoa > Chordata > Mammalia > Microbiotheria > Microbiotheriidae > Dromiciops > Dromiciops gliroides. The sequence continues at coordinate 46,040,261 of NC_057864.1, read as the reverse complement.
TGTGTGTTCAGGTGGCCCATGGCACTGTTCTTTTATTCCTCTCCAGGATGGATTTCAAAAGCAGCCCCAAATGCCATCTTGCAAGGGTGAGACTCGCAGATTGATTTTCCATATTGACACAACAGGCCAGACCCCATCTGGTTTATAAACTGATGCTATATTATTTCCAGCTCTCTTTTATGAAACCAAAGCCGGGAAGGTAATCCTTATAGGCTAGCCTCTGGAGGAAAGGGGGAGGAAGGATTGAGAGCAACCCTTGTTCTCCTCCTCTCAATGTAATGTTTAGCCATTTTAAAGTGCCATCATCCTGGGAAAATTTTGGTTAATTGGCAACATGAGATATTCTTTACCTCCGGCTGGTTCAAGCCAAGGATGTGATTTCATGTCGTTATCACTTTCAAGTCCAACACCTTGGTGTATTTCTATCACAGGTAACTACCTGTAGGTAAGAGAATTCCCAGATCAAAGTGATACCTTCCCTTTAAGGGGCCTTTTAGCTGTGTTTTTTCAACACCTCTTCAGAAAGGGCTAATTATTATCAACAAGGATAAGAGAGAGGCTAGTTCTGTATTGGATAACCTAATGGATGATGTCTCATTCACGTTTATTTCTGTCTAATATATTGTTTCATCATGCAATTGGTCATTCAATTAATTTCAATGCAATTTAAAATCATTTGTTATTTATTATGGACTTCCTAATGTGCTGGGCATTTCTGGGTTCTGGAGCCAAAAATGCAAAAATGAAGGTCCCTGGGAAGAGGGGAACAACACATACATAGATGGGTAACTACCAATTGGATACAAGTCCTATACAAACAAATTTTGGGAGAAGGACTGAAAGTGCTTGTAAGAGCTAGGATATGAACTGAGCCTGTAAGGAAACTAAGAATTCTAAGAAACAAGGGTGAGAAAAGCAATCATTCCAGACTTTGGTAACAGACATGGGACAAAGGCATTAAGGCAGGAAATTGGACACCATATAAAAGGAATATCAGGTAGGTCATGTTAGTTCTACCAAGGAATATGTAATAGAAAGTAATGTGAAATCATTCTGGAAATATAGTTTGGTGCCAGACTATGAAGGTCTTTAAATGAAGGAATGAGGGAGGGAATGAAGGAGCAAATGAATGAATTAGTGAAGGAATGAATCATGACTTAAACACTCACTATGTACAAAGCACTGTGCTAAGGGGCTGGGGACACAAATAGAAAGCCAAGACAGTCCCTGCTCTCACATTCTAATAGGAGAAATAACCCATATGTAAGGTTTCAGTTGCAAGTGAGGTAGAAATGTCCCATGAACCTTTAGGTACAGCAGCAAAGCAGATGTCAATGCCTCTCCTTTTATGTAATTTCCATTGATAAAATCACATCAGATTGTGATGCTGAGCCATTTGAGGAGCCAAGGGGCAAGAGGAAGAGGGGAGGATAAGAATAGTTTGAATGTCAATAAGAAGGTTTTTTTTTTAATATTGGATGTAATAGGGAGCTACTGAAGTTTTATGAGTATAGATGAGACTTGGTTCATGCTGTGTTTTAGGAATATATAAATTTGGCAATGGTATGGGGCTTGTGTTGGGGAACAGAGAGAATCGAGGCAAGGAGACAGATTATAAAGGCTTGCAATAGCCTGTATAAGAAGTGAAGTCCGGGTGGTTATAGGAGGGGAGCAAAGAGGGTAAATGCAAAAGATGTTGAAGAGATAGACATAACAAGATTTGGCAACTGATCAAATATATGAGATGAGGAAGAATAATGGCTTCAAGGTCTTGAACCTGAGCAAATAAAATCATGGTTATGCCCTTGACAGAAATAGGGAAGGGAATAAACAGAGGGGAAGGGGAGAAGGGGGAAGGAAAGGAATGAATAGAGAAGGAAGGGAGGAAGGAAGGAAGGAAAGAAGGAGGAAGGAAGGAAGGAAGGAAGGAAGGAAGGAAGGAAGGAAGGAAGGAAGGAAGGAAGGAAGGAAGGAAGGAAGGAAGGAAGGAAGGAAGGAAGGAAGGAAGGAAGGAAGGAAGGAAGGAAGGAAGGAAGGAGGGAGGGAGGAAAAGAAGAGGAAAGAGAAAGAAGTCCAAGCCCAATGCTCTTTATACTTTCCTGGGCTTCCTTTCTTTTATTAAGACTTATGGGCATAGTAGCAAGCCCTCTGGACCCATAGTCTCTACTAAGAAATAGATCATCCCTACTCAAATCAATTTAAATTTTATAATTAATTCTTTGAAAATAATAGACATAGGAGCAGGATTTTAGATCATCTGTATTTTTACCTTATTCATTACGTTTTTCTCCCTAATCATACTTATAATCTGTATCTGACTAAAGTTATTTGATGACTAAAGCATTAAACTTGGATGACAAAATATGAAAATCAGAGGCTAAGAATGTTATATATTCTTAATGAGTGAATTTTCTGAACTCCTGACATTATATTTGTAAAAGGTCATGGGAGAAGGAGAGAAGTTGAACAAAATGAGATTTGATTTAGGAAGAAAAAAGCAATTTTCATGTCTCAGGTGATGGTGATGGTGGAGGAGGCCCTAAATAGAGGAGAATCAAAAATTGGAATTATCTAACATAATTTGAGATGGGACCTTCAAAAAGGAAATTAGAATATTGTCCAAATACAAGCTCATGGGAAAAGATGTTGGCAAAAAATATTTGCAGAGAGGCAGCATGGTATGATGGGAGGAGTCCTAGATTGGGAAACAGTCTGAAGGCCTCTGTGGCAGACCCCCTCCTCACCTACCCCATTACTAAGCTGTCTGACATTGGGAAAGTCATTTGATTTCTTAGGGCCTCAGATTTCTCATCTGTAATATGATTGGGTTGGAACTGATCACCTCTAAGGTCCGTTTCAGTTCTAAAAATCTGCATTGTTATACGTTTTATCTAAATAGTAATAGATTCTAACTCTATAGAATTTCAGAAGGATAGATAGATATTAACATTACTGGAAGGAATTCAGAACACCACAATAAACAATGATTAAGGTACTAGAGGAATTGATTTGTGAAGAAAGATGAAAAGAAATTAGTATTTACAACCAGACCCAGTGATGACTAAGGGGAATGTACTATGTCAGAAAATATCATAACTGAAAGCAAAAACCCAGGAATAAAACTAATTTAGGGGGGCTTTGGGTGAAAGTATTACTAATAAGAAATAATTATTAAAGATAATTTACAACCAATCTAATTTCTTTTAATCACAGCAGTGAATTTTTTTGAAAGGCAGAGTAGAAAGCATATGCAATGAGTCTTATTAGGTAGCTTTGTCAGTGGCAGAGTGTATAGGAATAGGGAGGTAGTGATCCCACTGTACTCTCTCCTGGACCACAATATTGGGTACATTCTGTTTATTCCTAAGGTTCAGTATTTCAGGAAGGATGTTAACAAACCAGAAGAAAATTTAGAAAGGGGGGGGCAGTGAGGGGGCAAAAAGGACGGTAAGATTTGGAGACGTTGCCATGAGAATCAGTTGAGTGAATTAGGTATGTTTGCACAGAATCGAAAAGTCGTGGAGATGGTATGGGGAATGAGGGGCAGGGGTGGGGAGGGCAGATAGAGAACGATGGTGCTCTTTATGTATTTAAAAGTCTAGGGACAGCTAGGTGGCACAGTGGATAGAGCACTGGCCCTGGATTCAGGAGGACATGAGTTCAAATCTGGACTTAGACACTTGACACTTACTAACTGTGTGACCCTGGGCAAGTCACTTAACCTTCATTGCCCCCCCCCCCAAAAAAAGTCTCTCATGCATTTTTCTTGGCTCCACAAGACAAGATTAGGACCAATTTGTAGATGGTGAAAAGATGAAGAATTAGGATTGCTGTAAGGAATAAATGCCTAATGAAGAAGCTGGGTGGTGTAGTGGATAGAGCGATTGACCTTGAATCAGGAAAACCTGAGTTCAAATCCAGCCTCAGACACTTATTATCTATGTGACCCTGGAGAAGTCACTTAACTTTTGTCTGACTAGGTGTCCTTATCTGTAAAATAAAAACAGAATAATAGCACCTGCTTTCAAGCATTGTGAGGATAAAATCTGATATTTGTACAGCACTTTGCCAACATTAAAACACTATATAAACGCTAGCTATTATTTTTCTATAATGGATTAGATTAGGATACATTGGATACCCCATCAATGAATAATTATAGTGGAGTTTGGGTGAGCACTTGTTGGAAAGCTGTTTCTGGATGAGCAAATGTTCAACTGAATGACTTTGGAGGTCATTTCTATCCCTGAAATACTGGCTTATTATATAGTGCGAAAAGTTCTGGATTTAAACTAAGAAACACCAGATTTTAACTCCAAGATGAGCTAAAATTGGGGGCAGCTAGGTGGCGCAGTGAATAACGCACCAGCCCTGGATTCAGGAGGACCTGAGTTCAAATCCAGCCACAGACACTTAACACTAGCTGTGTGACCCTGGGCAAGTCACTTAACCCTCATTGCCCTACAAAAACAAAAACAAAACAAAAATAAAAACAAAAACACAAAACAAAACAAGATGAGCTAAAATTTAACTTCCAAGCTGCTGTTCATATTTCTTATATTTTTGTACATTCTCCATTACAGATCTTATCCACTCCCTGGCTTCAGTGAACCTTTCTATACAAACGACTCTGAAATTGATATATCTCTATCCAGTTTCTTTCATGATCACCAGTCTGATGTCTCTGGTGCCTCACTGGCCATCTCTGCCAGGATATCACAATGGAACCTCAGAAGGACTATGTCCAAACTTGAACTTCACTTTTTTTTTTTTTTAATGGTAAGCTCCTTAAGAGTAGGGACTATAGGGGCGGCTAGGTGGCACAATGGATAAAGCACCAGCCCTGAATTCAGGAGTACCTGAGTTCAAATCTGGCCTCAGACACTTGACACTTACTAGCTGTGTGACCCTGGGCAAGTCACTTAACCTCCATTGCCCCGCCACCCCCCCAAAAGAGAGTAGGGGCTATTTCATCCTTTATATTTGTATCTGTATACAGTGCCTGGCATATAATAGGCATATAATATAATATAAGGTAATTGATTTTTTTCCCAAATTCTTTTTCATCATTCTGACTTCCCTGTTTCTGGTGAAAAGCATTGTGGTAGAACACTGCATTTGGCAAAAGAAGAGATCTCAATTTGAATTGGAGCATCTACGTAGCACAGTGGATAGAGTGCAGGGCCTAGGGTCAGGAAGACTAATCTTGAGTTCAAATCTGGTCTCAGATACTTACTAATTGAGCAACTTGGGCAAGTCACTTAAGCCTGTTTGACTTAGTTTCCTCATCTGTAAAATGACTTGGAGAAAAAAAATGGCAAACAACTCCATTATCTTTGCCAAGAAAACCCCAAATGGGGTCGCAAAGAGTTGGACATGATTGAACAACAAAAATTTGACTTCTGCTTCTCTTATTTGCTAAAATCATGGCCAAGTCCTCTGACATCTTTGACTCTCACTTTCTTCAACTACAAATACTTTCAGCACTTACTTCACAGGGTTTATCATGAGAGTCAATGATTTCATGGATGCCAAGTGCTTTAGAAGCTTTAAAGCTCATATAAATATTACTTGTTACCTTCTCAACAAGCCAGACATAAAAATACAGAATTATCTTTTAACTTTTCCTCTCATTCCCCCTCCATCTCTTATGTTACCAAACTCAAAATTCTACCTATGTTCCCTTATGTTAATTAATATAACCATTATCTTTATTAAAGTCCTCAAAGCTTACTTTATCTGTTGTTGCCTCCTAAACGGTCACCCTGTCTCTTAACTTTTAATTCTCCAATTCATCCTTCTGATAGGAAAGAAAGAGAGTGAGAGACCAAGAGCAGGAGTGAGAAACAAGGGGAAGGAAGGAAGGAAAAGGAAGGAAGGAAGGAAGGAAGGAAAAGGAAGGAAGGAAGGAAGGAAGGAAGGAAGGAAGGAAGGAAGGAAGGAAGGAAGGAAGGAAGGAAGGAAGGAAGGAAGGAAGGAAGGAAGGAAGGAAGGAGGGAAGGAAGGAAACAAGGAAAAGGAAGGAAAGAAGGAAAGAACAAAGGAAGGAAGGGAGATCAGAGGGAGGAAGGAAGCAGGGAAGGAGGGAAGGAAAATGAAGGAAGGAAAGAGGGAAAGAAGCAAGCGAGGAAGGAAGGAAGGAAGGAAGGAAGGAAGGAAGGAAGGAAGGAAGGAAGGAAGGAAGGAAGGACGGACAGACTAGTCTGGCCATATAACTTTCCTATTAAAAAAAAAAAAAGTTCAGTGATTCCTTATTGTCAATAAAAGAGCAAATGACATGATACAATGGCAAGAGTCCTGGAACTGGAGATGGAGAATCATGGCTTGAATCAGTTCAATCACTTGCTGTCTCTATGATCTTGGGATATAAATCCCTCATCTGTAAAATGGGTTAGATTTGATGACCTCCAAACTCCATTCCAGCTCTAAAGCTATGACCCTATGAAAAAATTCCTTGTCTTAAAATTTAACCCTTTCCACAAGTCGGTTCCCACTTACATTTCCAGTCCTACAATATCTTCATGTTGTTTATTCTCTACATTGCAAACACAATGACATACGAATGATTTCCCTACTTTCAACTTAAATTTTTCCATATTGGCATATTCATATTTTGTCTCCTATGCCTAGAACAGATCTTCTCATCTCTGCTCTTTTCAATCCTGCTCACAGAGATACTGAATTTTAAATTTGGAAGGGAACACACTGGCCATCTGATCCAACCCCTATACTTTTTATTGGGGGGGGGGGACGGAATGAGGGTTATGTGACTTGCCCAGGGTCACACAGCTAGGACATGTCACATCTGAGGTTGGATTTGATCTCAGGTCCTCCTAAATCCAGGGCCAGTACTTTATTCACTGCACCACCTAGCTGCCACCTGAAAATAATCCCAACAAATAGGAACCTCTCTTTGAAAGCCTCTGGGGAGAAGAGAAGAAAGCATTACCTCTTGATCATCCCATTCTGCTATTGGAAAGCTCAAATTGCTAAGCTTTTTCCTGACATCAAGCTTATCTGGCTCTGGCTCTGGCTCTGGCTCTATCTCTGTCTCTATCTACACATATTTATATACATTGTACACATATATACACCTGCATTGTACATGTGTGCATGTGTATAGATGTATACATGGAGTAGAAAACACTATATAGCATACATGTTATGTGTATATGTACATACATGTATAGGTACACATATTATATGTATGTTTCTTCATTGGCTATTAAGACCTTCCATTCCCTACTACTGAGAAACTATGTAGTGATAAATGCACTTGAGTATAGAGCTGGGAAACAGTTGTATTGGGGAATGAGAAGGAGCTGCAGCAATGCAGTGAATAGTGACACCGGATTGAAATGTGCCAGATTTGGATGGTTCATCTTCTGGAAAGTAATTCATCCCCCTCCCCCCCCAAACACACACACACACACACACACACACACACAAAGAGAATTGTCATAAACTGTGAATTTCTAAAAAACAGAGACTATCTTTTACGTTTCTTTGTATCCCCAGTGCTTAGCATAGTGCTTAGCACATAGTAGGCACTTAATAAATTTTTATTAACCATTGAATGACTGACAGGGATTCCAAAAACCAGGAGCCTGGGAGGTGACAGCCAAGGGGGCTATGCCATCAGGAGATGAGTTGTGAAGACAACAATGACTGCAAGAGGAAGCCAAGACTCACTGGATAGTGTTAGCCCAGGGCAATGTCCCCGATACCCATGCTACTTATGGCTCTGGGCAAAGGGTGTACCTTTGGATTGTTACCTCTCCATATTTCTGGATGGAGTGGATGGGAATGGAGGACCAGATAGAAGACCCTCAACTAATCTTTTTCATTCCATCCTTCCATTCTTTCTTCCTTCCTTCCCAGCTTTCTTCATTTTTCTTTCTTTCCTTCCCTCCCTCCCTCCCTTTCTTTCTTTCTTTCTTTCTTTCTTTCTTTCTTTCTTTCTTTCTTTCTTTCTTTCTTTCTTTCCCACAATGCATGTAACTACTATTTCCCTATGCAAAGCAGCAACCAGCATCCCCTCTGTCCTACACTCCTCAAAAGAATCCAGAATTCTAAAGAGGATCCAAGAAGTGAATCTTCGAACTTGAGTCATGAGTTACAAAAAAGAGGAAAAAAAGGGGTACCCTATAGATAATGTGACGAGAAGTGGCCCATATTATTCACTGTAACATGTTCAGGGTAGCAGGTATTCACAGCAACAAAGGATATTTATGAAGTAGCCAAGCAGAGAAAGACCCAAAGAAGTGTTCATAGGAAGACACAATTCAGACTACAGAAGTTTTAAATTGGTCTTTACAAAGGACTGTGAATGAAATGCAGCTAGGCAGCCTTGACCAGAGATGCCTGAGGTGTGAAGGCCTGATGAGCCAACTCATCAAGAGCTCAGAGAGATCTTGGGTTTGAAGGAATGCCAGAGGGATTGCTACTGCTATGTCAAGAAGGAAAGAATTTGGTTACAAACTATAAGGATTGTGGGAAGTTAGAATAATACTTTTCTCCCTAAGAGGAAGCTAGTTTGAATATAGCTTGAAATAACAAGTCTCACATGAGTTTGTAACATTTCTTAAAAGAAAACAAAATAAGTAAACACACAAGAAAAAAAAAAACCATGTTGTTCACAGTTATAGAAAATAAAATTCACCTACCCATAAAATAAGAGGGTTAATAGTTTTAAACCTCCTAAATCTTGGTACTTTGTCAGTCAGTCAATAAGTGCATACTAGCTACCAGGCACTCTATTACTAGGGATACAAATAAAGATAAAATGCATACTTCCAAGTATTTCACAATCTAATGGGAAAGACAAAATGCAAATAACTATTTACAAACAAGCTATATTTGGGGAAAATTCAGACTAACCAACAGAAGAGGGGTACCAGAATTGAAGAGGGATTGGGAAAAATTTCCTGTAGAAGGTAGGGTTTGACTTGAAAGAAGCCAAGGAAGCTAGGATGAGAGGGAGAGCATTCCCACATTGGGACAGTGGATAAAAATGTCTACAGTAAGGATATAGAGTGTCTTGCTAGAGGAAGAGCAAGGAGGCCAGTGTCACTGGACTGAATATTATTTGGTGAGGTGAAAAGCACAAGACTGGAAAGGTAGGGAGGGGCCTGTTTTTGAAGGAGTTTGAACACTAAACAGTTGTTTTTTATTTCATCCTAGAGGTAAAAATGACCCACTTAAAGCTACTGAGTAGGGGTGTTCCTCCAGCCCCACCCTGGTTTCCTTAATACCAAAGCAGCAGGGGCAGTTGAGTGGAACAATCAACTTAAAACCACTTTAGGTTGTATACTAATTCAACCATTCTGTAGAGCAATTTGGAACTATGGCCAAAGAGTTATAAAATCATGAATACCCTTTGACCTAGCAATACAATTGTCAGGGGCTAAAAATTCTAGCTATGATGTCTAAAATCTAACGAGTGGTCACCCCAAATTAAAAGCTGTAGCAAGAGTTTAGACTTTTAAGAATTTATTAAAGAGCAATCAGAAATTGGTAAGGAGAGAGAGAGGTAAAAATTCTATCTCTAAGAGACCCCAGTATCTGACCCGCCATACTGAGGTCAGGAACCCAAAAGACCCCCAACACTTCCTTCCTCCTCCCAGAAGCCTCCTCTCCAACAGTAAACAGGGCTGTACATACACACACACACACACACACACACACACACAGCTCCAAGCTAATTGGCTGGTAGCTCTGATTGACAAGTCTAACAGGTAGCTCTAGAGATGCAAATTCTGGACTCCAGGCAGCTTCTGGCCAACTTCCAGGCACTAAAGTCACATGGCTTCCAAATCACATGCTCTCTCCTCATGGCGGAGCCTCCCTAAAGTATCTCTCCAGCAGGGGTGCCATTCCAATTCTCACATATTACTAGATCTATATTCCAAAGAGATAAAAAAAAAACATAAAGGAAAAGGACCTATATGTACAAAAATATTTGTAGCAGCTCTTTTTGTCAAAGAATTGGAAATTGAGGAGATGTCCATCAATTAGGAAATGACTGATCAAGTCATTGCAAATGATTGTGATAGATGCTAGTGTGCTATAAGAAATATAGAGCAGGAGGATATCTGGAAAAAAAAATCTAGAAAGACTTACATGAACTGATGCAAAGTGAAGTGAGCAGAATCAGAACTTTGTCTACAAAAACAGGAATATTATATGACAATCAATTGTGTATGACTTGGCTATTCTCAGCAATACAATATCCAAGACAACACTAAAGGACTTATGAAAAATGTTATCATTAAGAGAAAGAATTGGTGGAGTCTGAATACAAATTAAGGCATACTTTTTCTTTATTTTTATTGGTGGGTTTTGTTTTTTTTCATGCCATGACTAACATGGAAACTAAATGGATTTTGTGTAACTACACATATATAATCTATATCAAATTGTTTGCTTTCTCATGTTGAGGAGGGAGGAAAGGGAAGGAAGGAGATAACTTGGAACCCAATTTTTTTTTAAATATTAAAAATTGTTTCTCCATTTAATTGAGGAAAATTAAAATTTTAATTTTATTTAAACCAAATTGTTATATAAATTTCTTTGGGGGGACTTGCAACCTGTTTGGGGGAGGCTAGCTCACCCACAAAATTGGAGGCTCATCACGAATCTTTGTAAAATAAAAAAATTTATTAGGAGAGAGAAATATGGCCTGAGAACAGATCACCTTGGTGAACTGTTCCACTGGAGTAAGAGAAGGCCTGGTCTTTTGTATCTTTATAAAATGAAGAAAGTGGAGGGAATTACAAAGCCCTGGGAGGGAAATGAAAACAACAGACAGGGGATTTTGGAATAATGGGGCATCAGTAAGATATGCAGCACCCATCCATATCTTGCATATCATCTTGTAGACCTTGGTATTGCTTATCAGTATACCAGGGTCCTGCTAGACAACTCCCATTCCTGAGGTGGGAGACAGAGATGCCTGACCCCCAGAAGAGTTCAAGGATTCCTTGGAGAGTTGGGATCCTTAGATTTCTTGGGGTCCCACTGCATTCCCATAACATTCCCCCCTCTCCTTATTTCTGGAGGGAAAGGGAAAAAGATCTATCTTCTGTAGCTACAATCAAATCCTCCCTCAGACACTTGCTGGCTGTGTGACCTTAAGCCAGTCATTTAGCCTGTATGAGCTTCAGTTTTCTCATCTGCAAAATGAGGATAATTACAACCCCTACCTTCCAGGGTTTTTGTGGAGATCAAATGAGATAATCCATATGAATTACTTTTCAAGTACTATATAAATTCTGGCTTTTATTATTATACGTAACAAAATATATTCTTCCCAGTAAAGACTATTTCTGTATCAACAAGTGACTATCCAAACATGTTAAGATATTCTACCTCAAAGAAAAAGGATGGAACTGAAAATTACAGGAGTAAATAAAATAAATTGCTCCACTAATTGAGAAATCATAGGCATCTCTTAGTAAGCTACTCTGAAAATGTTCCTCAGAGAACACAGAAGGAAGGGGGGAGAAAAAAGGAAGAAAAGCAGAAATGTTGAATCTCAACTAAAGAACTGTGTTTATTACAATTTAAACTAATAGTTATTCATTATTCAGTCAAGTCTTTGGTACAAACAAATAAATATACTCCCACTTGTAAATCCCTGGGGGCTTTCTTAATCCTTTTTGGATTTACTTTCTGTGAATTTCTGAGTAATCAAAAGTTATAGGTTGGATACATCTTGTGTTGGGAACACCCACAGTGTTACTGCTTAATTTTTTTTTTCTTTTCATTTCAAAGGAAATGGGCCATCCAAACTGAAGTTGTTGTTTTGGTGGCTTTTTCCCTTTGTTCTTTGTTTGTTTTGTTATTGTTGTTTTTAATCAGATGGAGTTATTTTAATCAGAAGCAATCAGGGTGGTTTTTTTTTATTGTGTTTTTCCCCATGTAGCTAAGAAAATACCCTTGTTAGCACTGTGATTCATCTATTGTGTGGAGCAGCTGAATTTCAGCAGCTGTGAAAAAGACTGCTAAACCATTTGAGAGAGTCTGCACAGTGCCACAATATTGTGACATGGGGCATGATTGTGATGCAGGCATGTTCCCATCCAAGATCATCTTGTATATGCTCTGCATATCTGGTACACATCTAATAGTTTACACTTGTCTGAGTCATTAGAATGGGAGCTTCTTGAGGGCAAGCATATCTTTTGCCTTTCTCTGCATCCTTAATGCCTTGCACTAAGAAAATACTTGTTGATACATTGACTGATGTTTTGAGATCCCATGTCCTCTAACTCCAAATTCAGGAATAGTAGGATCATAGATTCAGGGCTAGAAGGAGTGTGAGAAAAATCACTCCAATAACTTCTGGAACTCAGCATTGCTGATGTGTCAAAGGCTCATATGTTGTCATTCTCAGGAGAATGGGCTACCCCTCATGGAGTGAACACCAAAATGGAAGCTCACAGGCTTTTTATCTCTTAATCCCTAACTCAATTTGCCCCTCCCTCTTTCAAGGGTTACAATCTACATGCCCCAAACTAGCTAATCAGAACACAGTATTTCTTAGCCAATGTGGGAGGTGATATAGGGACAACTCTTCAATTCCTCACTTATATGGACAAAGCTCACGAACAGTTCTAATTTCAACCAGCCTAGGGTTTCCCTGAATCATGCTGGGGGGGGGAGGGGGGAGAAGCAGACCCTTTCCCTCAAACAGGTCCAGATTGAGAGGAGACCAATCCCCATTTCCTTACAAGGAGCTTTTATGACCATCTAAGGTAGCAAAAAAAGGCATGTAGTGGCATCTTATAGGAAGTGAGGTGTATCACTGCATAATTCATGGGATGTATATTTAGGAAAACCTTAGTTCTAATCCTGCCTCAAACAATTACTCTGTGACTTTGGGCAAGTCAAAAATCTCTCAGCCTTTGGCTCCTTGATTGCAAAGTGGGAATAATAATATCTTCTTCCTTCTAAGATTATTATGCAGATTAAATAAAATAAGGTATATAAAGTGCTTTATAAACCTTAAAGTGATATATAACCGTTATGAAGAGTAGTAGTAGTAGTAGTAGTAGTAGTAGTAGTAGTAGTAGTAGTAGTAGTAGTAGTAGTAGTAGTAGTAGTAGTAGTAGAAAAAGAAGAAGAAGAAGGAAGAAGAAAGGAGAAAAAAGAAGGAAGAAGAAAGAAGAAGAAAAAAAAGAAGGAAGAAGAAACAGTAGTTGTTCAGTCAATGGATAGACTGTTGTTTGTGTTGTAAAGAAGATGAGTTCAAATCCTACCTCAGACACTTACTAGCTATCTTCCTGCTTCCTCAGCTGTAAAATTTGAATAATAGAACCTACCTCCCAGGTTGTTGTGAGGATCAAACAAGATCTTTATTATAAAAACATTTAGCACAATACCTTGCACAAAGTAGGTACTTTCTAAATGCTTATTTTCTCCCTTCAAAAAGTAGTACTAATGAGGGGCAGCTAGGTGGCGCAGTGGATAGAGCACCGGCCCTGGAGTCAGGAGTACCTGAGTTCAAATCCGGCCTCAGACACATAACACTTACTAGCTGCGTGACCCTGGGCAAGTCACTTAACCCCAATTGCCTCACTAAAAAAAAAAAAAAAAGAAAAAAAAAGTAGTACTAATGGCGGTGGTGGTGGTAATAGAATAGTAATTGCTATAGTAGAGTAGTGGTGGTGGTGGTGGTTGTGGTAGTAGTAGCAGCAGCAGCAGCAGCAGCAGTAGTAGTGGTAGTAGAAGTAGTAGTAGTAGTAATCTAATCCAACCCTTTCATTTTTCAAATGCAGAACATGAGACTGAGAGCTTAAATGACTGACCCAGGGTCACATACCTTGGAAATCACCACTGACATTATTAGAATTGTAACGATTGGAATGATGCCATCTGCTGGAGACTTACTGTAGAAAAGCTCTGCCATGAGATGAAGGTCTGTGAGGGCAAGATCATGCGTCTTTTCTTTGGCGTCAGGAAGTGTGACATTTGCTTGTGGGAGGAAGAAGGGGGAGCCTGGCACTCTGACTGGGTCTCTTTCCTGAGGACTCCGGTGGAGAAGGGAGCTAGAAATGCGCTCTCCCTTTAATAGATAGAAATCTAGGCCTTTGTCTCTCTCTCTCTTTACCAAATTCTTATTCTCCTTAATGAATGCTTAAAAGCCTAACTCTTGCTAAAGCTTATAATTTCTTGGCGACCACTCATTAGAGATTTTAGACAGACTAGAATTTTAGCCTTAATAGAACCCAGGTCTTTTGACTCCAAGACACCCCCCCCCTTTCTATTCACTATGCCAGGTAGTCTATCAATTTAAGGGACCTTCACTAAGCATAGAAGAGGTAAATTGTGCCTGAGAACAGAAGTAGGACAAAGTCTAGAGCCTTGGGCATGGTCTGGAGGGGACAGGCCTGAGTAAATGAGTCACAGAACCACTTTCAGTCTGTTTTCAAAAGCTTTGTTTAAATTTAGTCTAAGATGTTCCATTCTCAGCAACAGATATAGGCTCTATAGGAAAAAACAGTTTCTTTTTAAAAAAAATTATAAAACTTTTAGGTTGTTAATTGCTGACAGGGCAGCCTCACTTAAAGCCTGTTAGTTACCTAATGAAGTCTTCATTCGAATTAAATTAAACTAAAAATGAGTTGGGGGTGGGGGGAATTGACTCTTGAAGAGTAAAGTGGAAAATTACCTCCTTTTCATTGGTGAGAACCTAATCACAGAAATGTTTTATACCTCCAAAAGCATCACATTGCCTACCATGCTTATGAGTCTTCTCTTTTCTTGTTTTTACAAATGGACAGAATGAACACAAGACATGTAGGACACATGAAGAGATGTTTAATACTATTTCTACCATGTGAGGATGCATGAGAACTTGGAGCAATGAACCCTGTCCTTTGTTCCCTGCCCAGTTTAGAGCAATGCAATTAAAGTAAAAATTATTTGAGTTTGAATCCTGATGATGTGATTTTAATTATTAGCTGCTTGACCCTGGGCATGTCTTTTAACATCTCTGGGGATGGGCAGCTAGGTGGTAGAGTGGATAGAGCACTGGCCCTGGATTCAGGAGTACCTGAGTTCAAATCCGGCCTCAGACACTTAACACTTATTAGCTGTGTGACCCTGGGCAAGTCACTTAACCCCAATTGCCTCACTAAAATAAACCAAAAAAACCTCTCTGTGGCTCAGTTTCCTCGTCTGCAAAAATGGACATGAATAGTCATAGCATGTATCTTACAGGATTGTTGTGAGTACCACATGAAATTATTTGTAAAGGAAGTAACAAAGAGAGATGGAGACTGGGATAGAGAGCTGTGCAATGAGGAAAAGATTGCCCAAAATTTATTAGCAGTTTGAAAAAGCAAGAATTTCTTGGATTTCCATTACTTACTGTAGTTTCCACACCCAAACCAAGATTGGAATCTCTTGTAGCTGACAATAGCAGTTAGGGAGACCCCACATTTTGGCTCCCAGATGGAGATTTTGTTTTGTTTTGTTTTAACTGGAAATAGAGTGGAATCAAAATGGTACATTTAAGTGAATCTTATTTCTTAATGAATGTGAATCCAAAATCCCAACCAACATCATGTGCTTACTAATAAAAAGCACCAGATCATTAACGTGAAAACTAATAGGATTTAAAATTCAATATTTAAAAATATCTTAATCAATCTAGCTACATCTTAACTGTGAATTTGATATTTGATCCTGAATTTAGTGGGAACATAGAATACTGCAGGGGGCTGGATGGAGTGACACGGGTAGACCTGGGACTTAGGGCAGTCACTTTAGCAGCAAAGTGGAGAACAGACTGCAGTTGGGAGAGACTTGAGGCATGTAAACCAAGTAGCAGGATATTTCGATAGTCCAGATGTGAAGTGAGGAGAGCTTGCAGTGGAGAGATGGAGGTGTATGTTCAAGGCATTACTAAGATAGAATCGACAGTACTTGCTCAAACCATAATGTTCACATATTCAAATTATATCCTGTCTGACCCCTCTTACCTTTAACCCATTTAAATTGTACAAAATAGGGCACAGGCAGAACCCTCTGACAACACAGACAGCAGGGAAAACAGGAGATAGAATTGTAAGCTAGGGTTTAATGAACCCAGAATGGAAATGGAGAGAATTTGCAAGACAAGGGGCTAGAGATCACCTATAAAATGGAAAAGTATATCAGAGTCTGACAAGCTATTAAAGATTGAAGAGATTTTATTGATCCTTGGGTCTAGTACCCTGGAGACAATAGCCCAAGGATGGTTGACCCTAGACAAATCACTCAATAACACAGAATCTTAGAGTTTGAAGGAGCCTCAGAGTCATGTAGTCCAAACTATACCTGAAAAAGAATCCCATTTATAACATGCCCTCAAACAGATTATCCAGCCTCTGCTTGAAATCTCTCCATAAAGGGGAAGCCGCCTTCTCTCACAGCAGCTTATTTCACATTGGGACACATCTAGTTGTTCATAAGTTAATTCTAACTTCTGCCTATATTTGCATGTACCTTTGCCGACTGTATTTAATTCTACTCAAATGTAATCCTTTGTTCACATGAAATCTGATATCTGAAGACTACTAATGCCTTTTCCATCCACCACCACCACCTACTATTTTTTTTTCTTCCTTAGAGGCAGCTAGATGGCACGGTGAATAGAGCATTCTTCCTGGAGTTAAGAAAACCTGAGTTTGAATCCAGCGTTAGCACCTTCAAAGGTGGGTGAACCCTGGGCAAGTCATTTCATCTCTGTTTGCTTCAGTTTCCTCACCTATAAAATGTGGATAAGGATAGTGTCATCCTCTCAAGGTTGGTAGGAGGACCAAATATCTGTAAAATGCTTAGCACAGTACTTGGCACACAATAAGAACTTGATCAATGTATGTTACCTTTCTTCTTTCCTAAAATCCCCATTTTTTCAACCAATCCTCATAAACCACGATCTCAAGGCTCTTCAACATCCTAGTGGCTCCCCTCTGTTGTTTTTGTTGTTGTTGTTGTTTGTCCTTTGTCCTTCAAGAAGACCGTGACATCAGGGTGATGTCATGACTCGCGGTGAATTGGATTTAAGTGAGGGAGAGCTGTGCAAGGTCACCAACCCCACTCTCTTCTCCAGAGCCATGTGGATCCAGTGGCAAGATATAGATCAGGATAATTTGAGATGACCCTGGATGTTTAAGGCAATTGGGATTAAGTGACTTGCCCATGGTCACACAACTAGTAAGTGTCTGACATGAGATTTAAACTCAGATCCTTCTGACTCCAGAGCTAGCACTGGCACTATGACACCTAGCTTCCCCTGACTCACTTTTAGGTGTTCTCCCCACTATCAATGTTTCTCCTAAAACATGATTCCAAAACTCAACCCAAGAGTCTAGATGTGGTCAGACTAATCCTCAGAATACAAAGATACCACCACCTACTTTCTGAATACAAAGTCTTTCTAAGGGGTGGCTAGGTGGCACAGTGGATAAAACACCAGCCCTAGATTCAGGAGGACCTGAGTTCAAATCCAGCCTCAGATACTTGACATTTACTAGCTGTGTGACCCTGGGCAAGTCATTTTAACCCCCATTGCCCAGCCAAAAAAAGAAAAACAAACAAAATCTCTCTAAGCACAGTTTTATATGGCATTAGATTTGTTAGCTATTAGCTCATTTTTGAATGTGCGCTTCACCAGGAACTACAGATCTCTCCCACCAGATGCTAGAGATGCTTCCCCATATTATGCTTATAAAAATGATTTTTAGAATCCAAACACAGGACTTTTGTATTTATCCCTACTCAATTTCATCTAATTAGATTTGGCCTCATATTAAGGTCTATCAAATGTTATTTGAACCTTACCTATATCATATATCACAAAATCTACACATTAGATGTCTATGCCGTCTGTGTGTTTATCCCAGTTATACATAAGAGAAGGAAAATAGTTTGAGATCAAGCACAGAGCTCTGAAGCACTCTGCCACAAAGCTCAACCCAATTAACATGGGACTGACTATTGGTGACTACTCTTTGAGCCCAACCATTCAACTAGCTCCAAACCCATCTAACTGGAATCTCATCTAATGTCTCGGCAACCTGGTGACAAGAGCAGTCTAAGAGACCTCGGCAAATGCATGATTGAAATCTAGATAAACTAGTTACACATGATCAATGTATGAGGTTGGTGAAGGAGCTTAATCTTATTTTATTGATGTTCCAGGAAAGGATTCCATCCAGAGAAGTATATTAAAATAACTAACATAAAAGCCAAAAAAAGCATTAATTAAATATGTTAAAATAAAATAGAATAAAATATAAATAAACTATATTCAGAGCTTCCCTCTAATCTACCAGTCTAGTAACTGGCCTCTAATAAACAAGAATGTGCTTTCTGAGAACTAGTCAATGAAGTGATGCTGATTTTTTTTTTTTATGATCACTACTCTTTCTAAAGGATCTCTATAATTTTGGGGGGTTTGAGTCAGTCTTTGCTAGAGCCAGGGAGCTTATTTGTTTCCTCTTCCCCTATTTCCTTCCTTGTTGTCCCTGGCTTTATTAACTTTACCTGTGTTGCAAATTTTTATCCCTTTAATATGTAAAAAAATATTCAAGTCTGGAAAATTATATAATTTTGGATTTATGAAAAATTATAACTAAATGAAAAATTATAGGTTTAGAAAAATTATAATTGGGCCATATGTCCTGCTATGGTCACCATTCAAATGAAAAAATATTTTATTAACTAGGCCTAATTTGGGGGGACTGATTTGATTGGAGGACTAATTCGGGGACTATTGACTGACTGGCTATCTGACTGCTATTAATTTAATGTGGGCCGTTTATAAAGTTTCACCACACTGCTCCACTCCCAAAATGATAAGCAAAATATTAAGAAGCCTCTTAACTAAATAATCAAAGCAGAGTTTATTCATGAGACACCATTTAAAATTAAGAATACAGGGAAATAAAATGTACAACCTGACTGCATTGCAGTGCCTCTCTTTCCACTGCATCTCTTTCCCAACTGCTGTTCTTCGAACTTTTTTAATACAATAAGGGCCTTAGCCACCTCGCCTCAGGGTATTCAGGTCCTTTATTCTAACTCTGAGCCCCTTTCACTTTGTAAATCCCCCTGCTTCTAACTTTCCTCTCCTTACTGCCACCGCTGAACCCCTGTGTTTCTCTCTCACCAACCTTCTGTCTGCTCCGACAGTCTGCCCTTCGGCCTCTCTTTTCTCTGCTCCTAGTCCTTCTCATCTTCTCCTGCGTCCTTGTAGACCCGTCTCTAGTCTCCAATCTTTGCCATCTCCTCAGCTGCCTCTTGACCTCTTTTTGTCCATCTGAACCTCTTCTCAGCCTCTCTCATCCGCCCCCCTTCCGACCGAACCTCTGAGTCTTGTCCGCAGGCCTCCAGTCCTCCTGTCAGCCCCCGTACCTTGTCCGATCCCCTGCTTCTAACCCCCAGGTCTATATATACCTTTTCTTCTCTCCACTCAAATCTTGGGGCTTCTTGCACCCACACACCAAGCTAATCCGCTAGCCAGGGTTGTGGCTGGTGTGTGTGTGTGTGGGGGGTGCGCTCCAGCTTCAGGTGCTTTAGCACAAGCTACGCCAGAGCCCAGCATCTCTCAGATACCTCTGCTCAGATCGGAGGGAGCTGGGGGCCTCTTTTTTCCCCAACTGTCTGACCTGGCGTCTTGTACAGCCCACAGGGCTTTTGGGCTCAGCTGAAGAGGAGGGGGAGGGGAAGAGACCCTGAGGGCCTAAGGCTTTCTAATCTCAGCCTAAAGGTAGGGTCCCCAAATCAAAATAAATTTCCACAAATAAAACCTGGTTTGTTAGTAGAAAAGAGGCTGTTGATCTCCTTTCTTATTAGTCTGGGAGAAATAACTAAAAAAGGCAGTTTTGAAGGGAGGAAACTTTGGACCTTGAGCTCTCTTATTATTTTCTGAACTGCAATATTACAGCGAGCCGCCCAATTAAAATTTGGCCCTTACACAGGGCAATGAGGGTTAAGTGATTTGTTCAGGATCACACAGGTAGTAAGTGTCAAGTGTCTGAGTCTGTATCTGAACTCAGGTCCTCCTGAATCCAAGGCCTGTGCTTTATCCACTGTACCACCTAGCTTCCCTGTGGTATTCTTGTCTAGCTTCTCAGCATCACCTTTCTGTGATTTCCCACCCTCAACATCCATTGTACTCTTGCTTCCCTGTGGATGCCTTTGTGCCCTCACTATGACAACTTGTTACACTGATAGTGACTCTCTAATATTGATTATGTAGCTATTATTTTTTAAAATGGTTTATTCACCCCTTATAGGATAAAAATACCTCAGCTGACAATTCAGGGCACTAGGGTATGATGTCTTAGTTATAATATATCTTTCTATATAACTTTCAGTCTGATGACCAATTTCTCTATAATAGCCTGGTAGCTCAAGTATCATTGTTCTCATTTATACAGATGAAAAAACTGAGGCTCTGAGAGGTTAAGTGACTTGCCCCTCATTCCCAGAGGCAGTTTGAACCAAGTTTTAGTACTTGAGGTTCATGATTCTTTCTTCTCTACCAGCATAATCCATCCAGAAAGTCAAAGGCATACCAACTCCAGTAAGTTGAGATACTGCCGTGGTATGCTCAGGTCACACATGGTTGATAGAATGGGAGATCATCAAATCCTTTTTCTTTTCTAAAAGCCTACCATCCATAAGAAGTCCTCTCAAGTGCCCCTTGGCATTTATGCCTTTCCTTATGAGATTACATATTGTATCTCTTCTTCTTTTTTATTTTTTTTTGGTGAGGCAATTGGAGTTAAGTGACTTGCCCAGGGTCACACAGCTAGTAAGTGTCAAGTGCCTGAGTCTGGATTTGAACTCAGGTCTTCCTGACTCCAGGGCCAGTGCTCTGTCCACTGTGCCACCTATCTGCCCCTACTGTATCTCTTCTGCAGAAATCTTGTATATGCCTGGTTATTTACCTGTTGTCTTTCATACTAGAATGAAAGCTTTTCAAGGGCAAGGATCATTTCTTTTTGCCTTTTTCAGTCTTCTCACTGCTTAGCACACTGTCTAGAAATTCGACAGGTTTGAACAAATACATATTGATTGACTAATTGAATTGGCGCCCTGCAGACTGGAATCCTACATATGCTGAATTCTACATATGTACACCTTGGAAGAAAAATGGACCCAATTTCACATTTCCTTTACTGTGTAAGAATGATCCTTTCATCATTCATTCTATTGCATTTGAAATGCCTGCTTTTCTTTGATTCCACCTACCTGGGTATGAAGTACATTGTCATGATGAAATATAGGAGACTACAATAAATCATAGAGAAATGAGCCAAAGCATCCCTGCTTCCTTTCCCCTCAACCTGCCTGAGCAAGGCTTTGTGTGCAATTAGAGCATTTCCTTGTATATAGTGCTCTCTTTTATACATCATCCCTGGATCCAAATATTTTGAGTCGTGTCCCGGAGTGAGGATATAAAAAGCATAATCATGAAGGCATTTAATATGCATGGAGTTAAGAGTCACAACATAAACCAGTGTGTCATAAAGAGAGCGGTATGCAACCTTTGCAGGAAGCAAAATACAGTTAGTCCTATTTACCCTTGGGGACCTCATCCCTCCAAATATAAGAGGTAAGTGATCACAAAGAGTGTTTTATTTGTTTTGGGATAATACAATGTATGACAAGTGTTGTGCATGGGCCAAAGTCTGCATGAGGCTGGCGATGCTATTTACATCTCACATCAGATGGTCTGTGAGTGACAAGAACTCACAGAGGCTCTGTCTGTCTAGTGGACATTGTGTTATGCAAAGTGGGTGAATATGGGAATTATTTAAGAAGCTTTCCTAATGCATCAACATGCAGACCTGCTTAGGTTTGAGTACTCAATGGCCATTCACATAGGGTAATGGAATGAGTTGCTTGGTCTGGATCCAATGGTCAAACCAGGGGTTTGATGGGCCATTTCCAAAGATCTCTCCACATAGAATTGACATATTGTTTATTGGTTTTCTTCTGAATCTTTAATTTTGTTTGTATAAGGAAATTCTAACAAAGAAACTCCTTCTAACCAATACAGTCAGCAATTATTCTGTAACTTATAGAATTACAAGGCTCCTTCAGGGACTAAAATGTGAAATGATTTGCTCAATGTCACAGCATCACTAGGTGTCTAAGAGTGGAATTGAGCCCATTTTTATTTGACTGTGAGGCTTGCTCTCAAGTTACTACATAATAATGTCTCTCTCTTACTCCATTAAATTGACTAAAAGGAACAATTGTTCCCCTGTTCTGTAGACATGCATCATGTTAATTTCCAGTCAAGTGTTCTTGTTTGTTCTTGCTATATATACAATATGAGACATCTCCAATTTGTCTAATGTGGAACTCTCCCTAATTCCTCCAACTATCCACCTCCCTTGTGAATGGAGATGGGATAAACAAAGATACAGGAGATGGGAGGTGGGAGTGGGGATGGAAGGGGAGCCAAGATGATGGATTACAGAACTGGATACACTGGATACAGTTGAACTCTTCTAACATAACCCTCTAAAGAACTTTAAAATAACACCTTAAATATAATTTTTGAGCAGCAGAACCAACAAAAGGTCAAAGAGAGATATTTTTCTAGCCTAAGATAACTTAGCAGGTCTGTAACACCTGGATGGCCTCAGGCACAAAGTGCAGTGGGCCTTGAAGGCAGCTGTTACAACAGCAATAGTTTAAGGAGTTCTGACCACAGAGACAGTGAGGAAGTCAAACAATTGGTCAGAAAGATTACAGGGGACCCTTGGCTGACACTGGGTAAAGCTGGCAGAGATTGGCAATGCTTCTGTCCATAAGATCTGGGTCACATTTTCAGGACAGAGAGGTGGACCTACAATTAATCACAAAGGAGCTGGGGTCCTGGTTACAGTTCCAGGGTGAAGAGGAATACTGGTACTTGCAAATGGAGATGAACAAGGGCCATTCCTAGGTAAGACCAGAGAGCAGACTAAGTGACAGTAACTACCCCTCTCTCAAGATACCACCACCTTGGAAGCAATGAAAATTTGAAGACCCCTGGAACTAGCTCTGAAAGTGGTAGCACAAAACAAAACAAAAAAACAACCTTAAAAGCTTGCCTTAGTGCCTCCCCAACCTCAGATGAGTAAAACCCAATTTTAACATATGAAACTTGAGTCAAATTTATAAAAATAAGATTAATTCCCTAATTAAAAATAAATGGGGGTGTGGCTAAGTGGCGCAGTGGATAAAACACGGCCCTGGATTCAGGAGTACTTGAGTTCAAATCCAGCCTCAGACACTTGACATTTACTGTGTGACCCTGGGCAAGTCACTTAACCCACATTGCCCTGCAAAATAAATAAATAAATAAATAAATAAATAAATAAAAATAAGTAAAAATAAAAATAAATGGGGGGCAGCTAGATGGCGTAGTGGATAAAGCACCAGCCCTGGATTCAGAAGGACCTGAGTTCAAATCTGGCCTCAGACACTTGACACTATCTGTGTGACCCTGGGCAAGTCGCTTGACCCTCATTGCCCTGAAAAAAAAAGAAAAAAAATTAAAAATAAAATAAATGGTCAAAGGATATGAATAGGCAGTTTACATGAGAAGAAATCAAAGCTATACATAGTCATAGGAAAGCAATGGTCTAAATCACTATTGATTAGAGAAAGGCAAAAGAAAACAACTCTGAGGTAACACCTCACACATATCAGAAATGACAAATCCTGGAAGGGATGGGTGGGGGTAGGGCGGGGAGGATACACTAACATACTGCTGGTACAGTTGTGAACTGGTCCTATCATTCTGGAGAACAATTTGGAACTATGCTCATAAAGCTATAAAACTCTGCATACCCTTTGATCCACAATATCACTAGTAGATGTAAAATCTAAAGAGATCAAAGGAAAAGAAAAAGGACTTATATGTACAAAAATATTAGCATCTCTTTTGTAGTGACAGAAATTTGGAAATTGAGGAGATGCTTATCAATTGGGGAATGAACAAGTTGTAGCATATGGTTGTGATGGATTATTGTTGTGATATAATGAGGAAGGTGGTGGTTTCAGCAAAAAAAAAAAAAAATACCGACGATGGTGGAAGAAAGGCTGTGACTCTCCCAGCTCTGGAAAACCTGTCCACATACCTCCAAAAATAATACAACTCTTAGAGCAGCATAACCCACATAAGAACAGAGTGAGACTCTTTTCCAGCCAAAGATAGCTTAATTAGGTGAGTGGGATCACCTGCTGTTCAGGGCTAAGAGAAGAGTGTAGCTCGCCTAGCATGACCAACCTCAAGTAGGCAGTGCCTCCAAAGCCTCAGAGTCTTCACCTGCTTCTTCTGAAGCTCAGTTCACAGACTAGTGAGGGGGTCCAGCAGTTGGGGGAATAGCTGAGGACTCTGCTGGAACTGGGGCAGGGGGCCCACATCCTGAACTAGCAAGCAAAGTTGAGGGATAGTCACACAGTGGGGGAGGGGCACAGGCTTGCCAAGCTTCCAACCATAGGGAATCAGATTTCAATCAGACTTCTGTTTCCAGGTCAATGAGAAATTGAGCTGTGGTTACTCACAGTCTCTGGCAGGCTGAGGAAAAAACCCAATCACCCCCTGGGCCAAGATGTAGTTCAGAACACTGTGTCCTGGAAGCAACGCTACACTTTAAGAAAGAGTTAAAAGCCAAGAAATAGGGGATCAAGATGAGTAAACAGAAAAAACAGCAGAGCATCAAAAGCTGCTTTGGGGGACAAGCTAGACCAGAATACACCCTCATAAGAAGATAATAAAAAAGTTAAAGCTCCTGCATCCAAAGTTTCCAAAAAAAAAAATGAATTGTTCTCAGGCCTTGGAAGTCCTCAAAAGGGAGTCTGAAGAGAAAGTAGGAGAGACAGAAGGAATACTTAGAGAGGTGGAGGAAAGAATGGAAAGAGAAATGAGAGAGATGCAGGAAAATCATGAGAAAAAAGTCAACAGCTTAAAAAGCCAAATGGAAAAGGAGATACAAAAGCTCTCTGAAGAAAATAATTGCCTAAGAATTTAACAAATAGAAGCTAGTGACTTTATGAGAAAACAAGAAACAGTAAAGAAAATCCAAATGAATAAAAAATAGAGGGCAATATGAAATATCTCCTTGGAAAAACAGCTGACATGGAAAATAGATCCAGGATAAATAACTTGAAAATCATTGGACTACCTGAAAACCTTGACCAAAATAAGAGCTTAGACATGATCTCCCATGAGATTGTCAGGGAAAATTACCCTGATATTCTAGCAGAAGGTAAAATAGAAATTGAAAGATCCACCTATCGCCTCCTGAAAGAGATCATAAAAGGAAAACTTCCAGGAATATTATAGTCAAATTCCAGAGATCCCAGATCAAGAAGAAAATATTTCAAGCAGCTAGAAAGAAGGAATTCAAATACTGCGGATCCACAGTCAGGATAACACAATATCTAGCAGCTTCTACATTAGAGGATCAGAGGGCCAGGAATATGATATTCCAGAGGGCAAAGGAACTGGGACTACAACCTCAAATCACTTACCCAGCAAAACTGAGTATTATCTTTCAGGGGAAAACATGGGACTGGGGGCAGCTAGGTGGTGCAATGGATAAAGCGCCAGCCCTGGATTCCGTCCTCAGACACTTGACACTTACTAGCTGTGTGACCCTAGGCAAGTCACTTAACCCTCATTGTTCTAAAAAAAAAAAAGGTTGTTGGCCACATAGGGAGGTAAGGCCAAAAAGAAAGAAAGAAATAATGGGACTTCAATGAAAAGAGTACTTTCAGGCGTTTGTGATGAAAAGACCTCAACTAAATAGAAAATTTGACTTTCAAATACAAGATACTAGAGAAACATCAAAAGGTAAACAGAAAAAAGAAATCATGAGGGACATTAAAAGGAAGATAATACTTTCAACTCATAGAACTTTCTCAGTATTAGGACAGTTGAAAGGAATATGCTTAGAGGGTACAGGTGTGAATTGAATATGAAGGGATGATATATGTACAGCATTTATCCTTGTTTTTTGTAGGGCAGGCAGGGTGGGGTGGCTTATTTCTGGGGCTGGATTTGGGCTCAGGGCCTCCTGGGTCCAGGGCTGGTACTTTGTCCACTGTGTCACCTAGCTGACCCATCATGACATCTTCAAAATAAAGTTAAGGGGTAAAAGGAATGAATTGGAAGAACGAGAAAGGGAGAGGTAGAAGGGTGTAAAGTAACTCAAATAAAAGAAACAAGAAAAAGCTTATGGAGTAGCGGGGAAAATGGGGAAGGAGCAGGGAGTGAGTGAGCCTTAATTTCATCAGAATTGGCTCAAAGAGGGAATAACATAAACATTCAACTTGGTATAGTAATATATTTCCCCTAAGAGAACCTGGGAGGGGAAGGGGAAAAGGGGGGAAAAGATGAAGCAAGGGAGGGCAGATTGGGGAGGGGGAAGGAAAAAGCAAAACACTTTTGAGGAGGGATAGGGTGAAAGAAGATAGAAAATAGAAAAAAATATCAAGGAGAGGGAATAGGATGAAGGGTAATACTGTTAGCAATAGTAACTGTGAAAGAAATGATGAACAGGATGCTATCAGAAGGACATATGAAAATGCAAACCATCAACAGAGGTAGAAATGATGGTATTTGAATACAGACTGAAGTATAATTTTATTTGTTAGTTCCTCTTGCTAAAGTTATTCTATTTTCTTTCACAACTTGAGTGATGTGAAGATGCTTGGCATAATTGCACATGTATGACATATTGAATTGCTTGATTCCATAGGAAGAATTGAGGAGGGAGGGAGGAAGAAAATTTAGAACACAAAGTTTTTTTAAAAATCAATGTGAAGAAATGATGAGAAGGACGATTTCAGAGAAACCTGGAAGGACTTAGATGAATTGATGCTAATTGAGAGGAGCAGAACCAGGAGAACTTTATACACAGTATCAACAACATTGTAAGTTGATCAACTGTGATACACTTGACTCTTCTCAGCAACACAATAGTCCAAGATAGTTTCAAAGGATTCATGATGGAAAATGCTCTCCAAATCCAGAAAAAAACACACCACAGAACTGTAGAATCTAGATGCAAATTGCACCATAGTATTTCTAACATGACTAATATGGAAATGTGTATAACATGATTGTGTGTGTGTGTGTGTGTGTGTGTGTGTGTGTGTTTGCTATCTTGAGGAGGGGAAAGAGGAGGGGGGAGAAAAATTGGGAACTCAAAATCTTACAAAAATGAATGTTGAAATCAATCTTTTTGTGCAATTGGAAAATAAAATATTACCAAAAAAAGGAAAAGAAGAAATAGAAAAAAAAAACATAGAAAATCTTATATAAACACATGCAAAGTGAAGTGAGAAGAAACAGATCTTTGTGCACAGTAACAATAATGTTGAAGACTTGGATACTCTGATCAATACAGTTATCCAAGACAATTCCAAAGGATTCATGATGAAGAAATGATAACCAGCTCCAGAGAGAGAAATGATGAACTCGATACAAATTGGAGTATAATTTTCTTCCTTTATTTCTTTTTTTGTACTTTTTCTGTAATATGGCTAATATGGAAACAGGTTTTACATCATTTCATATGTATAATTAATATGTTGTTTTCCTTCTCGGTGGGTAGGGGATATGTGGTAGGGAGCGGATTTGATTTTTAATTCAAATTTCAATTAAAAATCAAAATTTTAAAAGAAAATATATTTTAAGATAAATTAGAAACAATTTTAACTGGAAAAAAGGTAACAGGAAAAGTTATAACTCCCAGACATTCATTGAGGGTGAAATTCAATTAGAGTATGGGAATAAAGATAGAATCTTAAAGGATAGTCTAACAAGAGTGGGACATACTGGTGTAGAGAGGTAGTGTGCTTTTCAGAGAAAATTGCTGAGGTTTGGAGGAGAGGAGGGACACCTATTCCATACGTCCGAAGGAGTATGAAGTGGTGAGGAGGAAATATGAAGCTATATCACCCCATACCATCCCCTCAGAGTGAAAAGCATTCTCCCTTGAGGAATGAAATACATTTCCACCATATTGACACCTTTCAAAAAAAGCTCCTTTTGCCCCATACTAGTTACTGCTCTAAAAAAAGAGAGCCACAAAAAAGGAGGGCTTGGCTGGGTGCAGAAGAGATTTACAAGTTTAGTCAACAAAGCAATTAGGAGGCTTCCTTCCCTCCTATTCTATATTCATTTGTTACTGCCCAAAGAGGACAGAAAAGATGCAAAGTGACTCTGATCAAGAACTAAGATTGTGTGTGTGTGTGTGTGTGTGTGTGTGTGTGTGTGTGTGTGTGTGTGTGTGTTAAGTTTAGGCACTGAACTGAAAAGTGGTAATTTGCATTTTTTCTCCCTTCACCTGTGCAGGGTTTTCACTACTAAAATAAAAATGTCATATAGTCATTCTAAATTGAACTGCAAGGTGGCAGAAAGGTGGCTGGTGAGACACAGGAGGAATAAATGATCTTAGTTTATTAAAAATATGTACAGCCATGTGGAAAACTTACCTTCCTCTCCACCCCAGTGGGCCTTTTTATCTCAGGTTCAATGGCTGCACCAAGGCTCTGTTGAACTCCATCTTTTACAAAACTCAGTCATTTCCTTCATCTATTACCATTCAGAAACATTCCTCTGAAACAATAGATGTTGATGTTTCTTAACAAGACAACAGCCGGCTCCAAACTAGACTACTTTTTCCCCCAATTTAAGCATCTTGTTACCAATTGCTGGACGTCTGTTTCTCAGATGCCTGTTACCTTGAAGATCTTGTGCTGTATTCTATATCACAATACCGAGCTCACTCCTGTTTGCTATTAAAAGGATCTGGGAAACCAAAAGGGAGAGGCCTTCATCTCCAGAAAGCAAAGAGCCCTGGAGGTGGTCCTGTCACTTTGCCAAAAACAAAGCCTTGTAAAGCACTAAAGATGTTTATTCTTCCTCTGACATGCAAGCATAAACGACCTTAGCATTAATTGGTCTTATCCATGTGCATTAGGAGAATTCTGTCCCATCCTCCACAAGTGATAATGGCTTCTAAAAAAAAAAAAGGCCTCCCTTTGTCTGGATACCTAGGTACCCTGCACAAAGACTAGCCATGCCACTTGTGGGCAGGTGTGAGAGGAACTGAGAGATGGTCAAGATTTATAAGAAGGGGGAAAGGGATAGATGAAGTATGAACATATGGCCACATGTAAAAAATGACCACCTGTGTACTGAAGGACTGACACTTATTTACCAGGGACTACAAGGGGCATTTTCTAACTCTTTAATCCAAAGGAAGATCCTTCAAACTGCAAAGACTTTTCTAAATAAGTATCGAGAGTGGAAAAGGTGGTTTGGTCAAAAGCAAATGATCTTAACTTCTCTAGCTTAGGTGTTAAATATTGTATGTTTTTTCCATGAGGATGTGTAAAGAATTGTAAATGTTTTAGCATCCAGGGATGGGAAGTGTTACTGATAACATTTCATATCCATTTTAGTATTTAGATGAAACTTTTCTGGTTTATTCTGGTTTATTATTTCATTTAGCATTGTTATATGCCATGTATAGCACATTGCTGCACAACCTGATTTTTACAAAGTTTCTTTGTTTTGAAATAAGACAGATTAGACACTCAACTTACTGTGTTAAATAACAGTTTTGCCGCCTCTGCATTCCAGCATTTGCTTCAAATCTTTGTATCCAGCCCATACTTCTCTTCTGAGTTCTAGTCCTTCATCTTCTACTAGGATGTCCAAGGATATCTCAACCTTATGTTCAAGACATAACTTATATTTTATCTTAAACCCACCTCTCCCCCTAACTTCCCAGTTTCTGTGGACGACAACACTATTTTTCTAGTCGCAAAATTTCCCAACCTCTTACCGCCCACAAAGTCACCACAATTGAAGTCCTCATCTGCTTTCACCTGGACTATTATAAGAACTTCCTACCTACTTATTATCCTTCTTGTTTCTTCTCTCTTCCATCCATCCTCCACAGACCTGCCAAATTGATATTCTTAGAGCATAGATCTAACCACATCACTCCCTCTCTTCAGTAAGCATCTTTTTTCCCAGTAGAATAAAGTATAGTTCACTTTTCTGATTCCCCAGTTGTTAGAGCTCCTACAAATGTACACACATGTTTAGATAGAGACATAGAGATACATACAGGTATATGCATGTATACATGTGTATATATTTCTATTTATATATGTATGATTATTTATACATGTATATTTGTGTGGTGTATATGTGTGCATGTTGTACACATGTGTGCATGTTGTACACATGTGTGCATGTTGTACACACGTGTGCATGTATGGCTGTAAGGATATATGTAGAACATAGATATAAAGCTATAAGAGACTCCAGAGGCTACCTATTTTAACCAGTACATTTTCAAGACGAGAAAGCTGAAGTCTTAGAAGGTTAAGTAACTTGGTCATCATGGCCCAGGGTGTAAGTATCAGAAACAAGATTTGAACACAGATCCTCTGACTGCAGAGCTAACTTCTGTTTACACTACCATGTTACTTCCCCATTCACCTGGAATGTGTGTTATGCTTATTATCTTTTTACATAGATTGTTCCTTTTTCTCCCTAGAAGAATATCAGTTTCTGTAGGAAAGGGAATGTTAGATTTGGGGGTCTTTGTTTCCATAGCTCGACAATTCTTGGCAGGTAAGAAGAAATTTGATCAATCTTTTTTTTTTTAATTGAATTGAATTGAACACAAAATATCAAATACAACCAGACCAAGGCAGAGTATAGAGGAACTATTCCCTGCTTCCTTCTGGATACTATATCTATTTTAAAACAGACTAATATTATATTTGCTTTATGATTCTATACCACAGTTTTGACTTATACTAAGTTTGAAGTCCAAATTCCTGTAGTTTTTAAAAAGGTTAATATTTTATTTTCTCTAATTACATGTAAAACAATTTTTAACATTCATTTTTTAAAAAATATTCTGAATTTCAAATAATTTCCCTTCCTCCTTTCCCTCCCCCACCTATGAGAAGACAAGCAATTTGATATCGGTTACTGGATTATTTTTTTCCCTATGAACTGCTTTAGTCTGCCCTGCCCTCACCCATCATTTTTCACTGTTGAAGGTTTTTTTTTTTTTTTTCCATCAAAGCACAACGATTCATGTTTATCTCAATTACATTTTATCTCATCTGATTAGGTTCAATGTTCTGGCCTGTCAAGATCTCTTTGGATCCTGACTCAATCTGACCCTCCTAGTTTTGTGTCACCTACAAATTTGATAAAAATGCCGTTTATGTTTTTATCCGATTCATTGATAAAATGATTAAAAATGCATAAGACCCTTGGGCCAACTCAGTAGAGATCTCTTTCCAAACTTACATAGAATAGTAATGACTGCTCTAGACATTCAATCAGTTCTAAATCCAAAGGTGGTGGTGGTGGTGGTGGTGATGATGATGAACAACACAATAAGCAAAATAAGATTTTCAAAGCACTTTACATCTGTTATCTCATTTGATCCTCCCAATAGTCCTGCCCACTTTGCAGACAAGGAAATTTAAACAAAGAGAATCTAAATGACTTGATCAATAGTGACAATTTCACATGCATCATATCAGAGGTAATAATCAAACCTAGGTTTCTCATTATTCCATATTAAGAACTATGTAAATTCTTCTTTCTTACTACCCCTTTAACCAAGCATGCCTAAAAAATGGGACAGGCTAGCTACCACAACTTGGGGGAATGTTCTCAGTGGCCTTCACTCTGTGGGGAATGGGAAGGGCCATTTGGAGTTCCTCCTCAGAAATGAAGATTTCTGTTCTCTAATGATAGTACAAAAATCAGGAAGTCAAGATTAAGAGCTAGTTCTTTTTTTTTTTTTTTAAGTGAGGCAATTGGGGTTAAGTGACTTGCCCAGGGTCACACAGCTAGTAAGTGTTAGGTGTCTGAGGCCAGATTTGAACTCAGGTCCTCCTGTATCCAGGGCCGGTGCTTTATCCACTGCGCCACCTACCTGCCCCAAGAGGTAGTTCTTTGAGGATTAGAAGGAGGAGTTTAATCATCAACACATTAAGTTTAATGTTAGGGTACAATATCAATTGACCAAGCAACAAATATTTAAGTTCCTAGTCTATGCAAGCAACTATATTAGACAATAGAAATAAAAATACAAATATCAAACAGTCTTTGTCCTCAAGAAACTTATATTGAAAAGAGGAGACAAGAGGAAAGATATATCTCACAGATAGTTGTTAATGTAGATCTTAAGCTAAGATAGAATAGGACCCAAAATTTAGACTTGATAGTCAAAAAATATTGTCTGGAAGTTAAGGTGAAATCACATGATGATGGAAGAGGTTTGTTAATCAATGAATCCATATATAATTATTAATTAAAAGATTACCTATGTGCTAGGTACTCTGCTAAGTGCTTGGGGCACCCAGAAAAATTAAGGGCCCCTCATTCTAATGGAACAAATGACACATACACAAATAGGTATATATGATACATCTATCGATAGAATGTAACCTTAGAGGAAAGGAACTAACAACAGGGAGGGACCAGGAAAATTCATGTGCCCAATAATCACAAATCTAGACTCCGTATTTGTTGCTTGAAAAACAACAACAACATATGTCTCTTCTGTTTGCTGAATGTATTTAAAATTAATAAAAGGTTATTTAGGCAGATTGGGCTCTGTCTCCTGGGCAATCAGGAGATGTTTCATATAGACAGTGGTGCTTACTACTTAAAGGAAACCAGGGATCCCAAGAAATGGAATGAGGAATAAGAGCATCCTCAGCATTGGGGAATGGCTAACGTGGAGGTATAGAGTAAAGAAATGGTGCACTTTGGGGTGAGGAATAGCAGATAGGGAATGTGACTGGACTGCAAGATGTGTGGAAGCGGGGTGTGGAAACATGCTAGAAAAGTATATAAGGGCCAAGTTGTGAAGGTTCTTAAATGTCAAACATTTAAAAAAGCAACACCCTGTTACTAAAAGAAGGTAGAGGGTGGGAAGGAGGAGAATATGGCACAGAGGCAGCCTATTCAAGCACCTAAGAATGTACAACAGCATCTTTGTTCTCCATATTCTTAGCAGATTACCTTACCTTACTGAGAAGATCCAAACGATTCCATGTGTTTCCTTTTCTATCCACCTAAAATGATTCTTGATTTTCACTCTTCTTTTTCTCCTTTACTTCTTTATCTATGGAAGAAGATGCTTTCCTCTTTTCTTCCTGATCTCTTGATCCACTCCCCTCATATCAGGGAAGCAGCTAGGATAAGGAAAATCAAACTACTGTAAGAACCTTGACCACCACCATCCTTAGAACCGCACTGGAAATAGGCCAGGCCCCAAATCCAATAGCTCTGGGAGCTGCAGTATCACCCAAATCTACTAGTCCTGCTTTCAGCCCATCTTTTCCAGCCACCATCAAGGGGGAAATAACTCAAGTGGAGAAGGTGATCTCAATCTCTTCAACCACCACCAACTGTTTACCAACTGTTAACAACAGAAAAGTATTTCTGGGGCTCAAGAGCCTCAGGAATAGCAGAGCCTGTTCCCCATCCACCTTACTACCAGTCAAGCTCCAATAGGGATTGTCCAAGAGAGTAGATGTGCCCTACAAAGCTAGTTAGCTGTGCCTTTTGTAGATGGGCCCTGTAAACTAGCTGTGCTGGTGGTATAGACCCATGCCTTCAAAATTCACAGCTGGTAAAGATGCAGAAAAGAGAGTTCTTGCCAACAAAACTCTTGGCCAAGAATTAAATATGGTTTTATGGGTGGAAATTATATTAAAGTTACAATATCGGGGGGCAGCTAGGTGGCGCAGTGGATAAAGCACTGGCCCTGGATTCAGGAGGACCACAGTTCAAATTCTACCTCAGACACTTGATACTTACTAGCTGTGTGACCCTGGGCAAGTCATCTAACCCCAATTGCCTCACCAAAAAAAAAAAAAAAGAAAGAAAGAAACAATATCATTTGCTTTACAATTGAACTATAAGAATCTATTGGGTCAGGAAACATTTATTGTGAGCCAGGCACTAAGGACACATACACACACACACACACACACACACACACACACAAATAGTCCCTTCTCTCAAGGAGCTCACATTTTAATTGGGAAGACAATGGGCAAATAGCTATGTTCAAACAAGATATACACATGATAAATCAGAGGTAGTCTCAAAGAGTAGGTATTAGCATTAAAGAGTATAAAGATTTTTTTTTAGCTGAAACTTAAAGAAAACCAAAGTAGCTGGGAGGCAGGGAGAGCATTCCAGGCAAGGGGGCAGTGAGGTAATGGATTGTGCTGTGATAAGCACAACAAGCAGGGTAGTGGAAGTAGACCAGACAATAGAATGCATAAAAGTAGCCCTATTCATGTAACTTGCAATTGAAACTCCTAAGTGTAATGACTCTCCCTGTAGGAATGTGAGCTCCTTTAAAGGAGTAACTGTCTTACCTTTCTGTGTATATCTCCAGGGAGTACATGCTTAATTTTTTTATTCATTCATTCATTCATTCATGCATGCATGCATTCCTTCCAGTAATTTGCTCTCCAATTTTCTTCCATCTCTTATCCATATTCCATTTCCCACCA
Organism: Dromiciops gliroides; assembly: GCF_019393635.1. Lineage (NCBI taxonomy): Eukaryota > Metazoa > Chordata > Mammalia > Microbiotheria > Microbiotheriidae > Dromiciops > Dromiciops gliroides. The sequence goes on along the minus strand of NC_057864.1, from coordinate 46,005,665 downwards.
CTCACCTCCAATAGCTCTCTCCTTTATATCCATAAATATACTCAACTCTCCCCTATCCCAAATAGAGCTTCCCTCCATCTTACTACCCCTGTTAGCTCTGCAGGTGCTGACATTGCACAGATGTTACTGTTAGGCCCCCAGCTCAGCTTGGCTAGAACATCAACCACCCACATAGCCACAGCTGTGTGTACTTATGCACCTTGCAGGTGGGGCGACCATCAAGGAAGCTCTGCCTAGCAGGAAGGCCAAGCAGAACAACTGCTGCACATTCACTTATGATCTAAGTGAACCAGCAGATGGGCCCCACCCATTGTTGGCTACCCCCTATGGGAACTGGCCAACTGAGTTCAGTGAACTTTTTTCATTGCTCTGTATTTTTCCTGCTGATCATCTGGCAGGTCACTTCTCATTTAGTATACTGCACCTGAAATTAGGGATGTCCTTCTTTTCTTGCTGAGTAAGTTATATTGCCAAGAACTATACAATTTCATTCATATAGGAGCCATCGCATCGTATTGTTGGTGTTCTGGGAAAAGCCTGGCCCCGCTATGTAATGTGTGCTGTTGCCATTTAGAGATCTTTGTGTAAGTAAACCCACCCAGTAGGTCATAGGATTAGTTGTGATGTTTGAATTGTCATCTGGTACATAACATCTTGAGATTCCACACCTTGACTCAAGAATAGGAGGTAGGAATCAAAGATTCTCAGAGTAGATGAGACTTTAGAATTCTTTTAACTTTGTCCAATAATTGAAAAATAGCTGAACAACATACAATATATGAATGTAATACAATATTATTATGCTACAAGAAATGGTAAATAGAATGTCTGCAGAGAAACCTGAGTAGTGATGTAGACCAAAGTAAGTAGACACAAGAGAATGACCAAATACTATAAAAGAAAAAGATAGGCATCAGAGTTCTAATTAATAGAATTGACCTAGCTTGACCCCAGATGGATAGTAAAATATACTAACCTTCTCTAGGCAGTGAGATGGTAGATAATTGGTAGTGAATGAGGCATGAGAATTGTCAGACGTGACCAGTGGATTGGTTTGCCTTTGAAAAGTATGTCCTTTGTTCCATAAGGGCATTTTTCTTTTCTTTTTTTCTTTCTTTCTTTCTTTTTTTTTTTTTTTTGCAGGGCAATGAGGTTTAAGTGACTTGCCCAGGGTCACACAGCTAGTAAGTGTCAAGTGTCTGAGGCCAAATGTGAACTTAGGTTCTCCTGAATCCAAGGTCAGTGCTTTATCCCCTGTGCCACCTAGCTGCCCCCAGGGCATTTTCTTAACTTTTTTTATTCCATTTAAGAAACCCTTTGGCAATCTAGGGAAGCCTATGTACTTCTTCTCAGAAATGTTTTAAAATATGCAAAATAAAATGAAATGTCAAGATTATGAAGGAAACTATATTGAGAAATAAAGATGTATTTGTCCCATCCACGTACATAGACCACCTGAAAAGTAGCCATGGACCCCCCTAAAAATCTGTGGATCATATTTAAGAACCCCTGTTAGGGGGCATTGGGAAGAACAGTAGTTATTTTTATAGTGTAGTAAAACATTTAAAAAAGTGAACCGGGAACTCTTTACTAAACAGATGAACATACTGAGACACCCAAGATCACACAGTGGAAGTCAGGATGGAAAGCCAGGCCATCTAACTCTGTAGCCAAGGTTCTCTTCTACCACACTGTCTTGTTCCTAGCAGGCTCTCGGTAAGTAAATATATTGAATTGAAGTCAGGATACATCACAAATCTCCCCTCTGAAATGACTACTGTAATAGTTCCTGCAGCTCTACTTTATGATGGAAAAGCGGAAGTAATGATAAGCTCAGTCAGGTAGAAACAGACAATCCTAGAGTTCAGAGAACACTTCAGCTTCTCTTTTAAGGCATTATAGAGCAATACTAACTCCATTTTCGTCTCCATGGTGGAGTTAGGAGGATGTCCCAGCTATTATCCCATCTTCCTCTCTCTGCCTTACAATTCCGCTCTGCTTTTCATCCTCACCATGATCTCCTGGGTCTCTAGTCATTAATTCTTTCTTTCAGCCAAAGGATTCAAATAGACTCCTTGGTGAACCAGTTCAAATCTACATTGTCCTCTATAATGGATTATCTTGTAACTTTTGATATTGTTGATTATTCCTTGACAAATGCTGACCTTAGGTTTTTCCCAACATTCCCTGACTTTATTTCTATCTACATGTTGCTGTACGTATTGGGGGCGGGGAAAACAGACCCATGCTAACTGGATCTACCATAGATTTATATTATATAGAAAATAAATCTGTAGTGAACAAAAATCTCAACTGGGCTCTTACTACAATCTTTTTATTCCCCCCCCTTAAGCAATTGACTATCTCACTCACCACAGTAGCTTTTCCTGATCTTTTCATCCCTTTTCAACTATTCCATGATTCCCCTTTACCCCACCTTTAAATGGAATTCCATGACTTATGAAAAAGTGGACAGTATTCACCAAGAGCTCCCTCTTTTCCCTTATACCTCCTCTCACATCAATATCTTCCTCAACTATCTTTGCCTTCACTGTTATCTCCATATGAAGAAAGTGACCCCTCTTTTTGCCAAGGATAGCCCTTCTATATGTACCGTTGAAGCTATTCCATCCTGTGTTCTCCAGTAGATTGCCTCCCTTATCATATTCACTCTCCCCTTTATCTTGAATTTCTCTCTGTGTACTGGCTGTTTCCCTGCTGCCTACAAATATACTCATGTCTCCACTATACTAACAAAACAAACAAAAAGCAAAACAAACCATATCTAACCCATATATCCACAAAAGCTATCACTCTTTATCTCCTTTCTGTTCTGTGGATAAATTCCTTTGAGAAAGCTATCTATAATGAGTGACTACTTCCTCTGCTCTGACTCTTCTAAGCTCTCTAGAGTTTAGCTTTTGAACTCTTGATTTAACTGAAACTATACTCTCCAAAGTGACTAATGATTTCTAAATTGAAATAGCTAATGGGTGTTTCTCACTTTTCATCCTTCTGGACCTCTCTGCAACCTCCAACACTATTGATCATCCTCTTTTCCTTAAGTGTCCTCTGACACTATTGATTCCTCTCTTTTTTTCTGAGATTTCATGACAGTGTTCTATCTTGATTCTCCTCCCATTTGTCTGACTGCTTCTTCACAGTCTTATTGCTGAATTTTCACCTAGATCAAACTCATTAACCATAGGTGCCCCCAAAAACTTTGTCAGGAGCTCTTTTTGTTTTCCCTCTGTATTGTCTTTTTGCTGATCTCATCAGTTCCATGGACTCAACTACCATCTCTACGCAGATGATCTTTTGCAACCTCAGCATTAACCTCTCTACTGACTCCCAGACTCACATTTCCAACTGCCTCCTGGTCATCTTGAACTGGATGTCCTGTAAACTTCTTAAACTCAATATGTGTAAAACTGATTTAATTTTTCATCTTAAACTCTTCTTCCTCATTTCACTCTTACTATAAAAGACACTATGATTCTTCTGGTTGTCTAGGCTCACAACTTAGATGGCATCTTTGTTTGCTCACTTTCTCTCATTTCACAACTATCTCTCAATGCCCAAGACTTGTTTCCAAGTCATGTAAATTCTACATTTACAACACATCTTGTGCACATCCCCTTCTCTCCTCTGAAACATGTACCACTTTGGTATAGGCTGTCATCACCTTTCACCTGAATTACTGCAATAATTTGCTAATTGACCTCAAGTCTCTTCACATGCCAGTCCGTCCTCCACTCAGCAGCCAAAATAATCTTCCTAAAGTACAAATCTAACCATGTCACCATAGCTACTCAATAAACCACTCATGTCATCAAATATAAAATGTTCTATTTTATTTCTAAAGTTCTTCATAACCTTGTCCTTTCTACTTTTATAACCTTATCTGTTACTCTCCTCCAGTATTAATGCCCTCCTAGCTATTTCTCACACAAGATTTTTTATCTTTCCCTGGCTCTTTTCCATCCCTGAAATGTTCTTCTTCTTTCTTTATTTCAGCTGACTTTCCTGAATCCCTTTACCTGTAAGCTTAAATTCTACTTTCTGCAAGAGGCCCTTCTCTCTCCCTCTCAGTATTGGTGCCTTCACTCTGAGATTGTCCCTAATTTCTCTCTCTCTCTCTCTCTCTCTCTCTCTCTCTCTCTCTCTCTCTCTCTCTCTCTCTCTCTCTCTCTCTCTATATATATATATATATATATATATATACATATACATATATATATATATATACATATACATATATTTTTTTTTCAGGGCAATGAGGGTTAAATGACTTGCCCAGGGTCACACGGCTAGTAAGTGTCAAGTGTCTGAGGCCAGATTTGAACTCAGGTCCTCTTGAATCCAGAGCTTGTGCTTTAGCCACTGTACCACCTAGCTGCCCCCTATATATATTATACATACATAGTTGTATGTTAGTCTTTTCCATTAGAACATCACCTATATATGAGGACTATAATGGTATTTACCTCATAACATCATTGGGAGGATCAAACAGGATTACAAGTGCTTTGCAAACCTAGCATATAATGCTAGTTATTTTAATTATTAAATTACATTTCAAAACTGATTATCAAATGATTTTTAAAAGGCTTTCCCAACTGAAATAACCAGCCAGTCTAGAATGAGCAGATATTGATGGCCTAATGTCATTATTTTCATTCCCAAGCAAAACACAGTAAACAGTTATAGAACTAGGCAAGAACACCTGAGTTTAAATCTCAACTCAGACATTTTCTAATTAGTAGTGTTACCTCAAACAGGTCCATTAACCTCTGTCAACCTTAGTTTGTTTATCTGTGAAATGGAATAAAAATAGCCCTCACTTCACAAGGTTGTCATGCAGATCAAAAACATAACATATTTAAAACACTTTAGTTATCTTTAAAGTGCCAATTAAATGTGAATTATAATTATTAAACAATCTATATGGGACATATGCCTCTGCTATGGGCATTTAAAGTAGGAATTCTCTCTGATTCATTTTTTAAAAAAATAATTCTTCTTTGGAATGGGAAATTGGAGAAGTGATGAGAAGTTTATTTAGTTCAATTTAAATTACTAAAAGAACTCCTTGGCATTCTTCTCAGTGGGTACTCTTTCTAATAGTTGCTGAGAAAGGATAACTCTGTTAATAATTAAATTCCTTTTGCATCTGAGTTTAGAGGATTGACCTGTTCTAAGAATATAGCTCATGTTAGTGGGAGGAAGCTTATAGTTTAGTGCATGCTCTGTTAACATGCAGGGGTCATTTGGTCATTATGCTTGTGATCTAATGAAAAATTCTAGGTGAGGTTTCTCAAATCTCAGTCAATTCTCATCAGGCCACCTAGAGTGATGTCTTTTTTCCTCTCTCTTCCAGACAGACCTGTTTCTCTTTTTCTTAATGACAGATATTATCTAGGCATTAAATAAAGAGAGAGAGAGAGGTCTATAGTACATCCATCCACAAATGTATCTAATGAAAGACAAAACTAGTTTTCTCTACAACTTTTTTTTCTGTATCCTCCCAAGAAAGCTACCAGATCCAAAAAAAAAAGTTCCCCAAGTCCCAGGAACCATTAGGGAAAAGGTTATATGAGTCACTAGAAAATGGATGAGTGAAAAAAAAAAAGGTATCAGGATTCATGGTGGAAGCTCTTTGTGAAAACTTGAACTGCTCTAGTCTGGGAAATTAAAGATATGGGATCAGGGAAAAGAAGTTGTCTCTGATTCTAACCACTAAAATTACTGAGATAGAGAAACAGTCACCTGGTGACCCTATCATCAGATGATATCATCATACACTATCACATTACTTGGACATCCAAAGAAATCCATGGTGCATGCTTTTGTTCATGATGCACATTGTTGACTGGGAATCAAAACCTTTCAACCCCATACTGTGAGAAGTCCACATGTCTAATAGGGTTCATTTTTGAGGTGAGATTGAAAGGGCCAGTAGCTGATCAGCATATCAGAAGTAGACATACTCTGACTTATGATAGTGAAGGGCAGCCATGTGTTCTTTCTTTGAACTTCCTGATCACATGGTCGTTTATCCCAGAAAATGAAAGGTTATTGACAATTAATGGCAATAGCATAATCTCATTTGGTCCTGTGAAATAGATATTATGTTCATAGTTATGTCTTTTTTCTCACTGATGGTGAAAGGGATCCTCAGAGAGGCAAAGGGATGTAGATCACTTAAATTAATTTTTTTCAAAGTATGACTTCTCTTTTGATTCAAGAGCATGTTGGTGGGGAAGATGGTGGTGCTGATATTGTTGATGATGATAAAGAGGAAGAAAAGAAGGAGGAAGAGTCTAGTTTTGTCTTTACCTATGATTCAAATGCTGTCTGAGGCTGGACTTAACCTCAGGTCTTCCTGAATCCAGGACCAGTGCTTTATCCACTGCACTACCTAGCTGCCCCTGATAATACTTTTTAAAACTCCATTTTTGAAGATGATGACATGAATCTGCCTAACAAAGTATTCTAAAACAGTAATTCTTTTTTTTTTTTTTTAGTGAGGCAATTGGGGTTGTGACTTGCCCAGGGTCACACAGCTAGTAAGTGTTAAGTGTCTGAGGCCAGATTTGAACTCAGGTACTCCTGACTCCAGTGCCGGTGCTCTATCCACTGCACTACCTAGCTGCCCCCAAAACAGTAATTCTAAAAAAAAAATAGTATCTAATATAGCTTTTGTGAACAATTCTTTCACAATATTTGACAGAAAGTATGAACACATTTTAGGACCTGCCCACAACGGTATATTTACCAATCATCATCACAATAATAGCAGCAAACACCATAATGGTCCAAGCATCTTGAGAAGGCTATTGAAGATCTATGGAAATTCACTGGAAGTCTACATCAATATCAGGATGATAGATACAGCATAATGTTTGAAACTCGTATTGCCCAATTAAAGGCCAGAAGACAGAAACTGACAGAAAGGATTATGGGGAAAAGAGCATATCTGAACTATTTTATTCCCTTAAGCATCAGTTGAAAGCAGGCAAAGAAAGTTTAAGCTTATACAAAGAGCCAATGCTAAGAATAAAATAAACACTTCCATATTAATAAAAAAAAACCCTTGCTATATTGACTTGAGATGTAAAGAAATCAAAGGCAAGAGAAAACTGCCAAATAAGGCAGATGGACATATTTGGTCATCTACATGGGTATCAAGAATTCCAAAACAACAAAATACAAGTTGGATCAAATAAGAAAGTGAATGATCACATGTCATCAATACATTGAAGGATTGAGCACTTATGTCAAAAGAGGTATATAAAACTCTAGCTTCTTTGCAAAATCAGAGAACAGCAGGTCTGAATAAAATCCATAAATACTGGCTCAAGCACGTCATATTGGATATGAATTACTTCGACAGCTCTTTACCATCTTCCTCTCAGATGCAAGCTTGACATCACCTTCCTTAATAGAAGGCATTACGTAGCTCTTGCTAAAAGATGAGAATACTAATAACCCTTTCAAATACAGGCCAATTATATGTTTATGTAATTAATCAAAGTATTCACAACTTTGATCATTTTAAATCCATAAATAAATATGAAGAAACATTATATTGGCTGAGGAGCAAAAAAAATGTGTGCAAAAGATATCCCAGGGGTGTACAGATGAATACATTATTGATTCAGTGATTATTGAACAAGCCTCCTGAAAGTTTATATTTATTATGCCATGTCTATTGATTGCTAAAAGGCTTGACTTGGTTCCACATGAATGGTGTATTCATGTACTACAAATATCTAAAATAGATCCAGGCATTGTGAGAATCCTAGGGTATTTTATGTACTCAGAGAAAAATTGTTCCTTATTTAAAGAATGCCACTAGCCACCAACATATCACCAACACAACAATTTAAAGAACTGTCAATATAAAACTTACACGGAGGAAATTTAAGCCTGGGGTGATCCCACCTAACCTGAAACCCATTATCTCTCCTGAGTAGAGTGGAATATGGCTTTCATGTCAAAGAGGGAGTCATAGCAAAACATCACATGAATTACTTGGTATTCATCAAGGACAGAAAGTTATAAGGCTCAACTGAAAAACCACACTTAAAGGGTCTTTCATCTCACTGAAAAACATGAGAATGAGGTGACGATGCTGACGCCAATGATGGTGGTGGTGATGATGATGGTGGGCTTTTAGAAAACATGATTTCATTTGATCCTCACAATAGCCCTGTAATGTAGGTCCTATTATTATTTCCATTTTACAGATGAGGAAACAGGAAAGTTAACTCATCTGCCCAAAGGCACACAACTAGAGAACA